>NC_090937.1:830343601-830646632 GCF_040938575.1 Ambystoma mexicanum | reverse complement strand
CTGGGTTTTCAATATTGCTTCTGCTTCTTTAGAAAGTATACCAACTCTGATACTTTTTAAAATGTTGGCATAAGTGAGATCTGCAGATTGCCGCATGTTTTCTGTTAATTCTCTGTATTGGAAATGTTGCCAAAGGTTGACATTTCCAATGCTGCCAACAGTTTTACGGCAGAGTATGTGTCATAATGTTTTAAAAATAGGCTCACCTTTTACTGGTGTTAATTGAAGCAGATCTCCAAAAACAATAATGTGTTTTCCTGCAAAGAGCTCTTCATAGTCTGTTTTGAGTACTTCTTGTAATCTGAGGTGAATCAAAGCTAACATCAGGTTGGAGACCATGCTCACTTCATCTATTAGTAGCATTTTCAATTGTTTCAATACTCTGGGTAGTTCCATTGCAGCTTCTGCAGAAAGTTTGTAATAGTCTAATTTGTTCTGGTGTTCTACTGGTAATAGTAGTAATCGGTGTAATGTAACACCACCTATGTTGTAGGCAGCTAAACCTGTGGGGGCAGTGACAACAGCTGACAGTTTGTCAATTGTTGAAGGAACTTACTAATGATTTTGATTAGGAATGTTTTGCCAGAACCAGCTTCACCACTGACGTACAGTAGTATAGCTTTATAATTATGGCAGGAACATTCTTTATTTTCATGTTTTACACCATGTGCAATTTGTTTTGTTACTTCTTGAAAAATGCTACGTTGCTCATTGTTTAGTTTTGATTGTAGTATAGTTAAGTCTTCTTTATCTTCATACTGACACATGGTGTTTTCTACTTCTATCATAGCTAATTCTGCCTCATTTATTATTAGTGGTTCTCCCAGTGGTTCTTGGCTTCCTGTTACAGAAGGTTGACTACTGTCAGGAGTGTCCTTATCTAGTTGGGCTTGGAGTTCTTCTTCGTGTTGCTGTTCATTGTGCAACATTGTTTTGTACTGTGTAAAGTTTACATCAGTTATAGTGCTTTCATTTGCTTTGAAAGCATCCTCATATGAGTCATAGTTATCTAGTATTTGTTCTTCTTTTCTCCACGGTTTGAAAAGTTGTAGCAGGGACATATAATATACTTCTTTATGTTGAGGAGTCTTTAATGACAATTTGATATGATTAATTAAATTTGGTTTAGTGAGTTTAACTAAGCTGCCTTCACAGTCTGTCACTCTATATTTTCCTTTTTTTCATCAGGTTTCATATTATTTTTGTATGTGTAGTTTTGGGCTATGTGGTATAGACGCATGTTTTCCAAAGTATTACTTCTGTTTGGGTAGTGTGTGTCCAATAAATTGTTTTTTTAAAATGGCTTGGCTGTTGGGATCACGTTTGGCTATTGTTTCTATATCTTCATATGATTTTAGAACTCTTTTTCTAGATTTAGCTGGACCAAGACTTAGCCATACTATATTTTCAGATTTACCATACAATGCAGTACCAGTTAAACGATCTGCTGCTTCATATGATCCACATTCTCTATGGTTGAGCATTTTTATGCCCAAGCTGTATAATTTCTGAGACACTGTTTTATCTGATGACAGGTCATTCCAGAGGTCTTGGAGCTCTGTCTTTTCTGCGTTAGTTAAGTATGCTGTGACATATCATGCAACTGCAGTAGAATTGTCTGCAATGTACTGCACATATATGTTTTCATTCCATTGCATTATAACATTGATATATTGTTCTTCTTCTTTTCTTTTTATGTAATATGTATTTTTATGTGACTTACCTTTAACACTACGTCTAACTGAAGACATGAGGTTGTTCACTTGACCTGTATTTGTAACTGGTCTAGGGAAACCAAATCCGCATTTGGTGTAGTATTTCCCTTTGTTTTTGTATTTGCGACGACAATATTTTCCACATTTGTGTCTTAGAAATTGTAAAATTTGTGCATGAAGATCACTATTTGTGGCTTCTGATGGAATTTCACAAGTGATATATTTTACAATAAACTGTAAAACAGTGGCATCACTGTCTTGACCAAATTTAGGAGCATCGGTCAAGCCGGTCAAGTGGCACAGCGAGTAGAGTGCTCGCTTTGACATCAGTGCAGAGCCTGCGAACGCAGGTTTGAATCCCGGCAGCGCCAAACTCAGCGTTTCATCCTTCCGAGGTCGATAAATGAGCACCACACACCATGGGTAATAATAAGCAGCGCTCAGATACCTGAGGGTTCATAGCGCTATATAAAATGCCAAATTATTATTATTATTATTATTATTATTATTATTATTATTATTATTATTATTATTATTAATTATTATTATCTGTAATCCATAAAAGCATGTGGATATGTGGTTCTCCTCTGGCTTGGTATTCTTTTCTCCAAAAGAAGTGTTGCACTTCTCCAAGGGGAGGAACAGTTTTATTACATATAAAATGTAGCAAAGCAATGAAGCGATGGTGAAAATATCTTGAAACATTAACAAGATCCAAAGAACAAAGTTCTCCAGGTGTAAGTATATCTATGTTTGTTTTGTTTTTATTTGATATGCTTAGGAAATCATGTAAATCTTCCCATGCATATTCTGCACAACTTAATGTAACAAACCAAGTGGGTGGGCCAAGGTTTCTGATCATACAACATACATCTCCATGACGTCGAAACCAGTACTCTTTAGTACCACGCATATTTGCTAATAGATTTGTAATATTTGATTGTAAAACCTCATCCTTTTGTTGCACTTTTTCTAATAATTGTGTAGCTGTCATATTTTGAAAGTGTGATCCTGATTTTAATATGTGTGCAACTCCGTAACATAAAGTTGCTAGTTCACTTTCGAAGAGTAGGTGGAATATGTATTCCACATTTTGTCTAGATCTGCACATTTTCTTTTAGATCTAATGGTAAATAAACTACTTTTCCACGAATGCCTTTTACCAATTCAGAGGGAGGTAATTTTGCTGTTTTTGGTTGAAGGCGTATTATTGCTTGAAATGGGTGTACTGTTTGAATTATGATGCTCTCATATAAATTAAGTTGTTGTAGGGGTTTTGGTACTGGGTATAATTCCAAATTATTTGTGATAGCACGTGAAGGAGTTTGGTTGTTGTCAAGTTTTGTAGTGCAGTTACTGCAAAGTATTAAGGGGTCAGCTATTTCGTATTTGTTTTCTGCTACAAGGTAGAGCGCTGATTCAACCCATTAAGAATCTTCATTGTCTTCTATTTTGTATGATAGGACTACAATTTTTGTGTTACTTTTATAAAAGTTCTACGGCAACATACACATACATGGTTTGGTACTTCAGCTGATGTACTTTTAAATTTTAGTATTTCTTTTTTGTATGTGTTTAGAAAAAGTTTTTCATGTGTAGAATTGTTGCTTAATTGGTTTAAAGCTATTTCATTCTGTAAATGGCTTTCACTTCCAAAATATTTTTTCTGGATATAGTCAATTTCTTCAAGTAGGTCTTTTGCTGTACCATGTAGAAGGATGTTATTTAAATTTGCTAGTGCTAAAGCAGGACTTTTAGCATAGTACAGTTTATAGACTAGATTTCTTATAGTTGAATGATGTGTTGATATCTTTTTGATATCATGGAAAGTGGTTTTACAAGTAGGTCCTGTAATGCAGGCCAATGAATGTCCTTGTAGTCCTGTGTACTTGCGCACTGGACAGGTATCCATATTTTGCAGTAATTTAATTTTGATTTTGTCTTTGCTTTTTACATATTTATTGAGGAATTGGTGTAAAGATTTGAAACGTTGTTTGGGAATGTTACACATTGACGTGCATGGCCATTTGTACACTAGACGTTCTGATTCAGTTGAATGGAGGGGTAATTCTAGGTTTTCAGGGCATATTTTTGTAAGGAGTACTTCTTGTTCCATTATGGTATTATTCACTTTTTCATAACCTCGACCACTGCTATGTATTGCAATTGTATTTGTTTGCTTTTGTTTGTACGCTTCTTCATTAAAATATGGTTCTGTGCTCGTAGTGTTATTCCATTCACCTCTGCAGATACTTAAGAAGTTCTTTCTGTTGACATTTTGCTTATTGAGAAGTATTTTTTGTAATTTAGTTATTAGTTTTGTTAGTGGTTTCATTTTGTTTAACACTAAAATAAATAACTTTTTTTTTAGAAGAATTGCACTCTCCATCATAATCAGAATAGCATCCTGGACTGCTCGTGGGTGCCGTTATTCACGTCTGGTCAGACCAGACGTGCATCCTGCCACTTGTGGGCAAACTCGTAATGTGGCGTCCGGGAATGAGCAATTCATTCTGCGGCTGCCAGGGTCGTAATGAGGCCCAATGTGTTTTTCATTTGCTTAGTTAAATAAAGTTGTGGTCATCTTGACTTCCCGTACAGCCAGTAATCATGCAATACTGGTCAGGTGCTGGGATCATAATGGTCTTACAGGTCAGCCATCTTAGACTAGTGTCCAATCCCTTAGAAACATATTTGTATTGCCTCATATCAGAATATAACATCTCTAACTAATAATAGAGATTATGTTCAGGAAATATTGAACAACTTTGGTGAACACTCATTCAATATCCATCAATAATACATTTTTATTAGAAATAAGTGGCAACTGCCTCAAACTCTAGTAAATGGATATACAATGTGTTGCTGAATAGACAACTGTCAATGCCACAACCCATTGCCTCTTAACTGTTTGCACAGGCAGGTATGCTAGAGGACAAATGTACAGTTGCTGGCAACAACAAGATCAATACAAATAATGTGCTAGTGCAAAATCAATAAGACGGGAGTACGTCAGGAATTAGTGACATTCATAAATAGCAGCAATCGTCCAAAAACACAAATTTAGAGCTGCAATACAATGTGAGTACATGGATAAATCAATAGTGCATGTGGATGATATAAAGAGCACATGCAATCGGAATGGAAAGGGAGTTAAAAAAAAAAACTCTTGCCCAATAAAGGGGTTTTCATTAAGACCTCCCCTTAAACTGCTACAATTTTGCAAGTGCAAAAGCAATCAGGATATAAACAATAACCATGATACAAATGAATGTAATACATAGGTAAGAGGATGCAAACATGACCGTGCAAAATAGCATGGGATTTAGACAAACTTAGAGCCAAAAAGTGTTCCATGTATATAAAGTTCAAAAGTGATAAGACACCATTCTAATGGCAATGAATGTGAAAATATAAAAAGTTCTTAAATTTGATGTAACAAGATATAAAAACAAATACATTGTTGATAAAATGTATAATCACTATTTATCCCCGACTCCATACGTCATCTCAACAATTCTGGTACAGTATACTCCTAACAACAGATGCAACAGTATGCCTACCGATAAACACACATGTAAACTGTACTCATAGTGCAACATGGCAATACAATAATAGATCCAAAGTGGAAATGCATGGGAACCTGTTAAATAACCTCCAATCATTTTACAAGGTCAACATCTGAAAACAGACATTTCCACTTTCCTCAGTGATTTCCAATTGGATCAATGTCAATTATTAAGATTTAGTTTTACTATGAACAGGTAGCTGCATCAAGAACATCAAAAAAATGCCATACAGTGTAAAAGAAAAAATAATTAAATTATAGAAAAAGAAAAAGAAAGCAACAATGGCCCGACACTCATATTGACATGAGTCAAAACATTTATCAAAAAATTCATGAATACATTCTTAAAAATAAATTATTAAAAAATATAAAAATTCAAAAATTTCATAAAAAAAGTTCTTCATCCCCATTGAAACCTAGAGATGTAAGCGTCTCAAATCGAATAATAGGTTTGGCTTCCAATTGTCTTCATTTCAATTGTGTATTGCCTCGTCATGGATGTTTGGGAATGTGGGCTAATCCTATAAAACTCATGCAACATCCATCCTTATTATGATGTCCTAAAAAATGAACTGTCATGGGTTAATTGACATCTGTGTTCTTAATGGCTCGATAGTGCTGCAGAATTCATAGCTTAAAGGATATATAGTGGAGCCAATATACCTAAGTTTGCATGTGCACTCAATGAGATAAACAATAAACTTGAACAGGCAAGTGATCCTATGTTTGTTTACCCAGGTCTTACCACCCGACACATTTTACATTTTCGGCATCTGAAAAAACAGTTAGGATTATTAGGATTATGAAGCCAACCCTCCTGAGTATTGCACCTTCATATCTGATTAGGTGTCAATATTGAAGACAAAGAAGGTGCTTTGGAGAATGTGAGCAACGGATGACTAGAAAGGGCCTGTTTAAGATCTCTATACGTCTTCAGAATGGGCCAATTATTTTGAGAATGGATCTAATTGTATCTGATTGGTGGTTAAAGATCGTAACAAACTTATATCATTAAGACCATTCTGTTTCTTAATGTTCTCACCTTTCAAAAGATATTTTCTATTTTGGGATTTGGCCCTCTCAAAAGATCTTTTGATATCACAAGATGGGGTAACCTTGTTGAAAAATCTCTCTTGTATATTCACAGATTCCTTAAGAAAATAGCCTTTGGTTGAGCAATTGCAATGAGCCCTCAACAATTCCCCACAGGGTATGGATCTACTTAAAGGAGGAGGGTGATGGCTCGATGCATGGAGAACATATTTCCCACTAGTAGGTTTACTATACATATCTGAGATGAGATGGTCCTTAACTACCACAAATTTGATATCTAGGAATGTTAGTGTGGTGGCATTTGCAACCATGGTCAGTCGTTGATTCCTAACATTGTTATTTAAACATGTAACACACCTATAGGTTTCTCATAAGGACCATTCCAGATAAAAAACAAATCATCTATGAATATATATCACACAACCACATGTTCAACAAAATCACCATATTACTCACTCCAAGATATGATTTGTTCCCAACAAACCATGTACAGATTGGCATAGGTGGGGGAAATAAATGATCCCATGTCAGTGCCTCGGACTTGTCTTTAATGTGTCTTATCAATAATGAGAAAAATATGCTAAAAACAAAACTTTAACATGATTAAAAACACCTAATTTTGCTGTTTAAAACTGATCAAGTGTGTGTCTAAAAATATTGACATGCTTGTATACCAAATACATGATCAATCAATGTGTAAAGTGAAACCATACCCAACGAAAACAAGATGTAGGTCAGTTCCCAACAGATATCATTTACCTAGTTCAGTAAATCTGAAGTATCTCATATGTATGAATTCAGACTACGAAAGGTTGAAAATGAAAGTCCATACATTTGGAAGTAGATTCTAGAAGGCTCAACATTGAAGACACTATAGGTCGACCAGGTGGATTGTGAATATCCCTGTGAACCTTAGGTAACAAGTACAGAACAGGGGTACTGGATATTCTGTCTTAAGAAAAGAGTATTCTACTCCGTCGACCAAACTGTTACTAAGCCACTTTTGAAGTAACATGTGGTATTCAGTTTGAGTTTACATCAGAATTGAAACATCCACCTTTGAATTCCAGCACCTGCATCCACCAGTGGGACATTACTGACACTAAATGAACCCTCAACTTATGCAGCAGAGTCAACTGCACCTGTTTCAATTTTACTGGCTCCCAATGTCTCAGTTATGAGAGGCATTTGTGAACTATGCCACCAATGGGTAGTCATGGGAGGTGCCACAACTAAGGATTGGGTGATGTTAATATCTCAACATCAAATTAATTGCCATCCTTAGTTTTTATTTAATTGGCAACCCCCCCTTGTTTGAGAAACAAATATATATGTTCATTTGTGTTTTAATTCCCTTTGTTATATCTTTCATCCTTATGTGTTTTCCTTCCCTTTTCCACCCCTCCCCCTTAACTTCCCCCAAAACGGCCCTTTTAAGGACCAAACTTTAAGTTACAAAAATAGATGAAATTGAACACAGACTGCAAAAATATATCTATTGTAATTCATTTTATGCAGTGTGAGTGACTAAAATACCCCCAAACTTTCACTTATAACTGCAGTTATAATGTTTACTGATGGGTCTGTAGCCGCAGAATTAAGTACTCAAGTTGTTGCTCACCTTAGCCGTGCCTGCATATACCCGCATCTCATTGGCTGGTGCTGTAGCCGCGGCTATAAATAATAATATTTAAATACATATACAAATGTGTGCATTGAACATGTATATATTATATTTATGAGATGTCTTACCTAATACCTATATATGTGTCATCTTCTTTGTTGAATAATCGTAATTTTGAAACAGAATGAAATGTATTTCATAATAAAACAAAAAGAAGAATATTGATATTTTATTTTGTTTTCATAATGGCTCTAAGTGAATACTGAATGTATTCCTAGTACACAACTAATAGAGTCGGTCTTGAGAGGATAGCTCAGGGGCAACGTGCTCGCCTTGGAAGCAAGACGACACAGTGCAACACAGGTTCGATCCACGGGTCTGTGCTTAGAAACCTATGGGTATTAAGGGTGTTATAATACTATATTCACGTCTTCAAAATATTTCACAATAAATATATCTGTATACAAATGATATACTAACTCACTTTCTACAGGTATATCTATATGACATGATAACATTTTTTAACAATTGTGTAAATTAACATATCGAAAAAATCCTTAAAAGACTAACAGTTTCAAAGAGTAGGGGTATCTACAGTGTAGTATAGATAAAACAAATGATGCATGATTACCTCAACTACTCTAACATTTCAGCTAACTACGAACTTGGTTTTGCGTCAGCAAATTCTAAATAGAATTGCCCACAATGTCAATCGTTTGTGCACCTATAAAGGCATTTCACTACAATGAAGACATGTTTGAATACTGTACAAACATTATTTAATATTAAATGACAAATGTGCATATTATTGTATGTAACCTTAACCAGAAAACCAAGACATATAACCTAACTATATAGACAATAATCTTGTGTGTGAGTAAACGTAGTAACACTTACCAAAAGCTACACTAAGAACCTAACACATGTAATTTCCATACTTCTTTTGAAATCTATGTGCATCCTTTGTTTGGCCACATGCACATATGAGAAGTTAATAGTGACATTTCTAAATGTACGCATCATATTTGAAATTTGTTTAAAACTGGAAATTATTATTAACAGATATCTGTGTGTAGTGTGGAATACTTTTTATGTATTCAATCTCAATTTTAAAATATGATCATATTATCTACATTGCCATTTATTTGATGTGCATCGTTTTGTTGCCACCTATACACTTAACAAGCTAATGACAATTGTGTATACACTACTATATAAATAATACATGCACATGGCTTAACACTGTACGACTTATCTGGAAACGTCCACACTGCAAATAGAAGTTATTTATACATTCAACAAACTAACACTTAAAGTAAGCTGTTTTCATTGTTTTATTGAATTGAATTCCTTTTTTTAAACGAAACAAGTAAGACACAGTATATCTTAATCCTTCTCTAAAACTTGTATTAGTATTTGGATGTAATTTATTTTATAAACATACTTTATTGTTTTTGTATCTATATCCTACTGTTTACTTGTTTCATATGTAAACAGTCATGACCTTCTACACTCCCTAACACTCAAATTAATGTACATGGAACCATGTATGTGATCTAGTACTTATAATGAACACTTGTACATATTAAAATATACACTGTTTTACACAATGCAAAATAAGTTGACAATTTCAGAATGCTGTTTCCTCTTCTAATTAATGTAATCTTCAGGATATTATCTCTACATTTATTTCGTACTGATTTTAAAATCGATCCTAGTAATAATCCATCTTCTACTTTACATAAAACATGTATTTTCCCATTTGTCCATTTCAAACCTTTATTTTGCATGTTTCACAAAGCATATAAAACATATATTTTAAAACTTTGGTTCTACCAACTTTAAGCCAGCATTCCCTAAACCCCCTGGCAAACTAGTTTGATGTGTGAATATAGAGTCATTACAAACAAGCCAATCTACCTGTGTATGCAACTATGTTGTGAAATGTCCAGAGTGAATTGAGGCCTCCTCGTGAAAAATAAATGCACATGTCTTAAAAGTTTTCTTACTAATAGACACTTGTCTGTTTACAAAACAATAATTACTGATGTGTTCATTTTCCTGCCATCTACACTGCATCTTTGAAACATAATCAATAGATACTTATTAAAAACTAGATTTTGCAGTGTAGATTGTAAATTACAACCACAGTAACTGCATTGCATGTCATGGAATGCTACAATTAGAAGATTAGAAAACAAAATACACTTTTCTGATCACGGATAGGAACATATAAACATCTTTCAGAAATATTCTGAGTAGTGTAATCTTTTAAACATTGTGGACACATATGCTGACACATTAACTAATTCCTACATAATATCTATCTACAATAACAGTTTCCTGCAGTCATAAGACATTCATTACAAATGCTAGACTATCTTCCTGTGTATCGTTGATTTCCACTTGTAAAAGTTAACTACATTTCAAACTGACACTGCTAGATGTGTTCTGTGTGGTTTTTCAATCTACAGATATTTTAATAAATCAAAGTTCCACAAATAGCTGCTTGTGTGCTGTGGAAGCTATTTCTTGCATCAATTGTGTCATTTGAAACAACATACATAAAAGCTGCATTAGAATAGCCTTAAACTCCTATTGTATTACTAAATCTGCTATGAGAGAATGTCATGGTTGAATGACCCTCCGAACTTCATTAGATTCTGTTGTTTTTCAGTCTAAAGAGAGTGATTTTATTTGAATGTAGTTTCACTGACTCCTTATGTTTCCTGGATAAGTGCTTTGTAGGTTCAGGTATAAGGTTCAGGTGAGGAACATACAGTACACATAACCTATCATATTCTTCAATGCAAGCTATGTCAGCTGTCACATTTCTTTCATCAACATTTATTAAACATAAACCTTCATTATGTTTCACACGAGACAGAGCTACATATGACATTCCTCCTTTAAATACTGTATTGCCAATGTCAATGAGTGCTGCTTCTAAAGTCAACCCTTGTGATTTATGAACAGTAATTGCACATGCAGAGCACACTGGAAATAGTGCTCTCTTCACAAAGTTATCCTTAAAAAGCATGAAATGTGCAGAGGTCTTAGAAATCAAACAAGTTTCTTCTACATGAACAAACTTTACTTCAACATGTTCAATACTTGTACTGTGAGGAAAAGTGTGAATGCTATCACTCTTCCCATCGCTCCATTGACTATATCTATTCCTACATTCAAGTTCCTCTTTAATATTATTCGTGCATTGATGCAAAGTTTAAGAAACTGCTTGTAGTCTGGTAGTTCCTGAAATTGACTATCCTTAGATTGATGCATTTTGAAAATTGGCTGATCTTTCACAAGAGTTAATTGTAACAAGTCTCCAAAAACAAGTACTTGTTTACCTCCAAACACACTGTTGTAGTCAGTCTTAAAAACCTCTTGCATTTGCAAGTGAATGAAAGCTAGCATCAAGTTGGTCAGATAGCACAGCGAGTAGAGCGCTGACTTTGACATCTGTGCAGAGCAGGCTGATGCAGAAATGAATTCCGGCAGTGCCAAACTCAACCATTTATCCTTCCGACCTTGATAAATGAGCAACATTCACCGTAGGTAATAATATGCAGCGCTCGGATGCCTGAGCGTTTGAAGCATCAACAGTCAACCCTCATGTTCTGCGGATACTGCTTTAATTTGACCTATTGCTAATCTACAGGCAACCAATTTATCCGTTACGAGAATGAAGTGTTCCATAAGCCACAATTTGAATTCCACGAATGATTTAACAACATTCACACAGAGATACATCTCTCCTTCTTCTGCATTTTGGAAAATAAATCCAATTCATTCACCTCAAATAAGGATCTATGTTATGGAATTTGAAAAATAAATTAGAACATCCTAAACAGGATTAATCAACAAACATATGAACAGTATACAAATCTTCATAAAGAATGTTCACCTCCTGAGGATTCACATATATTGGTGAAACACATGTAGAGGTTTCTCTTGACACATTTACAGAATGTTCCCTTTGAACAAAGTACACTTTGATTTTGGATGAAGACTATGTATTGATTGTCACAAAATATAGCAAAGAATATAATAGAAACATGTACAATTGAAAGTGTCATCTTCTTTAGCGCATGAAACCTAATGATCAACCTCCTAGCACATCTATTTTTTCCCTAAACCTCTTTTCCCTTGACAAGTTATTTCTACAGTTTTTCTTTAGCCACTCCTACATTTTGAATACAGGTTGACATTTCAATGGAGTTAACTGAACAACTTCAGTAGCCAAAGAGAACCTCAAGTACTTGAATCCAATCATCACCTGCCCACCATAAAAACAATGAAGAACCAATCAGAAAATAAATGCAAATAATCCAACTTTCTTTCATCATATACTAAAAAAAGCAGCCACAAGAAAATAAAAAAACATAAAAATGACTAAAACACCATCAATTGTTCTACCTCACAGAAAACTCAAAACAGGTCAGGGTATTGCATAGCTGAAAGTGCATTAAATTGACAACAAATACAATCAAATAAACCTTCAACCTCACTAGCATGAATACAAAAACGAAATGCCTGCATATAAATGACATTAATTAACACATCTAATTGTTTAGGTCTGCGTTAGTGAAAGGTAACAAATGCATTACAAAATACTTGCCACACAATCATAGCAGATCAAAAAAGTTATAATAAGCACCACCTGATAGCAGTGGTTAATATAACTAACACACACAATGCTGAAAATAAACCTTCAGGTATGTACATAGGTATTACCACTTACTTTCACATCAGCCAAACTCCTGCTATGTGCACAGTGATAGTTCTGGAACCAAAGGATAATAACACTAGACAAATGGATGACACATTATCACTATAACCTATCACAGAGAGCTGGACAAATAGAACAGTAACAACAACCAAAAACAAACCAATAACAATCAAGCTCACAGAAATCTTTTTTCCACATACAGCTCCTTTCATAGCTACATTTTTTTGACATTTTAATATAACAGGTTATACATTGTTAGTTAAAGGGAGTTGCCCACATAGGGTTGTAAACATATATATACATTTATTTATTTAGGTCTGCATTCATAGCAGCACACCAAACTCTCAGGTTTCAGGGTGCTAGTTACAGAAAGTGTGAAGTGACACACTTGAAAGTGCAAGCCAGTACATTTATTATTATGTACAGGTGGTTCTTAAAAGGATAGTCAGCACAGCCACGTCTCATCTCATGGCATGTGGGCTCCAGTGGGCATAGAGGTATGAATGAGTCAGTTAGGGTGAATGCTTAGTCCAGCACAGACATGCATAATGGTACGGGAGGCTGAAATATGCATACAGGTACAAACAAGTCAATTCAGGGTAAATGCATAGCCATGACCAACCACACCTCATGGTACGGTGGGCGGCAATAGGCATACGGGTACAAATGAGTCCATTCAGAGTAAATGCATAGTCCAGCACAGATACCCCTCAGGGCATGTAATATATAATTTTTAAAAAGGCCTCTTTCAGGTACAACAAGAACATTTTCAGTGTATTGGGCCATAATAGCCATGGGTATGGCCCATTGAATCTGCAGTTACGACCTCCAGTCATTGCTGCAATAACCCCCACCTCCAAAATCCAGCTTCACGTTGGACAATACAGTAGCTGTGGTTATAGATCTATGTTTAAAAAAAAAACACATATTTGTAAAGACAACCAGAATAAAGAGGTAGGAGTATAGTTAATCTCTATGGTACAGAAGTTATGAATAGATTCACTACATATAGAAATGGGATGAAACAATGATATCTTTCAATCTGTAAAACAAAAGAACACTTAATTAGTTAGCAAACATGCATACTTTAAGAAACACAATTTAATTCTCAAGTTTGTATGACCCTCATATCTCATATGTAGTACATCACATGCAATATATAAAATACAACATATGTGCATACAACATTGCTGTTCTCTTTGCACATAGTAATCATTGGGAAAGAAATGCCAATGTTAATTAAAATACATTGTGGCATTGCACCATTAAATTTCACTTATGCCACCACTGTCACCTCCTTCCAACCACATCCCATCCTGTCTACACCCTATCTACAAGACTGCCAAGAAGATGACAAAAAATAATAACAATTTGGTTATTGGGAAAACAAACATAGCGGATGGAAAAAAAAAGATGGTGTGGGTATCTTCTGCTTTACCTCCACTCAAAAAACAATCCAAATATGCAGAAAACTGTTTCTGACAAATCCCACTATTTGCGGAACAAGGAGCAAACCAGTAAGAAGGACATTCAGGAAGTGCAGTGTATTTGTACAAAAATACATCTCAAAGTTTGAGAACCACAACTGTCATTGTTCAGGTCCATTCACATGACAAGGAAGAACCATATATGAATGCTCTTGTTCAACACAGTTTCAGCACATACCCTCAAAAACCTGCAAACAAAAAAGAAATAGATGAATACAAATACTAATGAATTTAAGCAGCATATTAATAGAAGTAAAAAAAATAAACATTAACTGCCATTAAATCCAAGATGATGACAAAAAATAATAACAATTTGGTTATTGGGAAAACAAACATAGCGGATGGAAAAAAAAGATGGTGTGGGTATCTTCTGCTTTACCTCCACTCAAAAAACAATCCAAATGTGCAGAAAACTGTTTCTGACAAATCCCACTATTTGCGGAACAAGGAGCAAACCAGTAAGAAGGACATTCAGGAAGTGCAGTTTATTTGTACAAAAAAACATCTCAAAGTTTGAGAACCACAACTGTCATTGTTCAGGTCCATTCACATGACAAGGAAGAACCATATATGAATGCTCTTGTTCAACACAGTTTCAGCACATACCCTCAAAAACCTGCAAACAAAAAAGAAATAGATGAATACAAATACTAATGAATTTAAGCAGCATATTAATAGAAGTAAAAAAAATAAACATTAACTGCCATTATATCTGAGTATATGAAAAATAGTATGAAAGTACACCATCTGACAATAGTAATAAATATAACAAATATAACGGACACCCATTTTATTAAGCAGCTTTAATGTAAAAGGCAAACAAATACATGAAAAATACTTAAGCTAAATAGGCCCAAAATAGTGACAATATATATCATCGGATAGCAGTGGAAATGTGCATAACACCACAAATAAACTTTTAAATATTTCAATCGTTACTGGTACTTACTCTACTGTGGAGTTCTGCAATCAAAATAAGAATCCAACACAGAATGTTGGCTATTCTACTTTTCAAAATGAATACCACAAAAAGAGGACTATATTCAAATAAAACTACTAGAATGGATGACCCATGTTCACTACAACCTATTACAGACCTATTACAGACAGCTACACAAATAAAACAATAACAACAACCAATAACAAAACAATGGATCTCAGAGAAATCTATTCTATGCTTGCCCAGCATCTCTCGTAGATGCAGCTAAAAATCCTACCTTGTACCTGTGGCTACGTGTACATTTATTTACAAACTTAAAATCAAAATAAGCCTGCTTTCAAATAAAACAAGGGAACACCTAAGCAAATAAAATGACAAACAGAAATGAAATTCTGTGCTGTATCATCCACATAACAATATGATTATTGCATAGAAAATGTATGGCTCAATCAACACGGCTATAATTCTTGGCGCGTTTTCAAGAACAGCGAATAATATAATCTCTGATAGCTGCAGCTACCACACGTCCACAAACACGCAACCTTCCATTTTCTGGTGTATACCCGCCACTGCACAGCATGCCATGTATACCCATGGGTAGGAGCGCCGCACATCGAGAGGATGTTGAGTGGCTGTGGGCAAACGTTTCATTAGGTGCTGTTGCTAGACGAGATCCTCAATACACCAATTGCTCCCTTTTTGTATTGCCATGGCTATTAAATGTTTTTTAAGAAAAGTATCTGAGTATGAAATAAGAATAATGGCAGAGACATTAGTATTACAATAGAAGATAAAAGATCAATACAGTAAATTACTGCTCATGGAGTTATGTAAGTTATATGATTATAAATAGAGCAGTGTATACAGGAAAGTAAACTATGTGGGAATGCATTTAATGGGTACAATTACACAAGGTATAATAGCATGGCTGAGAATACACAGGCTTAAATACAGTGGATTGGGGATCTAAAACTAGAGTAGGGTGGCTCATTTATGTAGTGATTTGTTTAAACAATGTTCTTCTTTTTTTCTCCACAGTCTAACATGTAAGAACGTGTGAAAACACACAGCCAAAGTAGATATGACTCCCAAATACCCACTGTGTCACTTACCCATCGCCAGGGTTTTTTCACCCCGACATCACTATAAATGTAAAAAATAACTTTAAAAAATAAATAAAACTCAAACACGCCAAAATCTATTGCCGCGGGCATGGAACAACTCATACCCGCAGCTATCTGTAGTCCTGTGAATCCCTGACTATAGCCACGATCATTGGAAAAATGGCAGAAAAAAATGCTTTCATTTCACTTACAACATATTCACTGTATATAAAATACGATTGTGCCACGCAGCTCAAACAGTTCAAATTAGGAGGTATCTATAATTTCGAATGTGTAAACCGGGCAGTTTTGCATTTACTATCAGCCTGAGGATGTCTGTCGAAGGACGGAACATGTGGCAATTTATACTCGTTTTTGCAGGTATTTTTACACTTGTTCCGTGCATGATATTATTTAACTTTTAACTATGGTATGACTAGCAGTGGCTAATAAAACCATTTTTGCACTTTCTAAAAACTCAGTGGCGTGGTCATTTCTTTCTCTCAGCAATAGGATTATTTGGCACTGCACAGAGTGGCTGTTCTCCTCGTTTGACCTTCTCCTTCTTCTATGTGAGTGTGGCTTGCTTTCTCCCCTGTGGCACCCACTGCAATTGAAATCAGGCAGAGCGCTCATATATTTCCATGCTGGCTGCACCAGTATTGGCCAGCATTCCAATTTCTGAACATATTCAAGTTGGCTTAGAACATAATGCCATTAATGATATTCTGAGAAAACATGTTCATGCTGGCTCTGCCAATATATACCAGTTTCCCCATGTACGAACATAGCTCTGCTGGCTTTGCCAGTAAAAAGGACATTTGACAAACAGAAAACATGCCAAGAATCACTGCACAAATATATTCCAGTCTTGCCACATAAGAACACGCAAACTGGCTTTACATTTGATACCAATAAAACATGCAGTGCCATGTTAGAAAATATATTCCGACTGTTGAACCAATTTAAGGCAGTCTTGACGCTTAAAACACTTCTCATGTTTGCTTTACTCTTTAAATCATGCAATGCCACAGTCAGAAATATATCCAGACGTATCCAACAGTGTAGGCCAGTTTTGCCATGTAATAACAAAATGGGCATCAAGAGCTAAGCAAGCATGAGAATGATTATTACCTGGAAAAACTGGCCTACATGTGTTGCCAGTCTGTATATATTTTGAGCCTGTGACATGGCATGTTTGTTATGGCCATGAAGAATAAAGCAAACATGATTCATCTTTGATTTGCTCTCAGTGCCCATTGTGTTATTATATTGCAAGACTGGACTATGTTTGGTTTGCCAATCTATATATATTTTTTACTGTGGAATAAAATAAATATATCCAGACTGGCCCAACAATATAGGCCCCTCTTGCCACGCAATAACAAAATGGGCATCCAGAGTAAAGCAAAGATGCATTATGTTTGCTTTATTCTCAATGCTCATTAACCATCATGTTTTAAGGGGCACCAAGACTAAAGCAAACATGATTCATGTTTGTTTCACTATTGATGCTCATTACATATCATGTTTATTTTTTACTAAAAAAGTTAATCCAAACTGACCCACGCCAGTTTTGCCACGTAATAACAAAGTGGGTCTCTAGAGAAAAGCAAACATGGATCAAGTTTGCTTTACTCTTAATGCCTATTAAAACATGCAATCTCATGTCCTAGCATACCATGACCTTGCAGCCTCATGCTCCCTTCCCCTGTCCCCCATACCGCCTCCCTGTACCATGCACAGAGACAGCCCTGTCCCTGGCACACACGCACACATGTATTTATTTATGTCCAAATGCATTAGTTTAATTACATATAAACTTTAAGCATATTTACAAACAGACATTTAAAAGAAAACATGGCATACAATGAGACTATCAACTTGAAATGACAATTCAAAACAGTCACCTACAATAAAGAAAAAACAAATGATCTTTCTATATATAACTATCTTCAATTAAATAAAATCAGTATAAAATGTATCCGCGCCCCCTATATTAATCTAAAAACATCCTCATTTTCCCCAAGTGCTAGTGGCCCTATTCCAAATTTCGTGTGCAGCTGATGTTACTACTACAAATAGGTATGTATGAATGGGTAATCTCTATTTTTTGTTTACGGGGGGTCAAAACTGTAGGAAGGGATGCTCTGTGGAGAAATGTATGGGAAACAGATCGACTACCCCTCTCTTTTAGTCCTGTATAGATCACAGGTGAAGGTAAAGGTTAACCTGTACACTTTGTAAGTAAGATTTTTGCCTTGTTGGGAAAAATTGCACAGAAATGCAACTGAATACAACAATTCTATCTTTTTAATAATCGTAAAAATACCTTAAAAAACATTACAAACTAAATACATTTTCAATCAAACCATTTAGTCATCATTCATCTGTTCTAACAGGGGAATACTAGAACTTAAAAAACGTTGTGCATAACAGTAAATCAGAATATGCATTCATGACATGGGAAAAAAACATTAGATTTTCCCTTAAGCCGTCGACATATGTTTCGGCCCGTTATAGTGTAATTTTCTTCCACTACTAAAAATTGAGCAGCTATCAGTGTAGAGCAAAATTGGTCTTCTCTAATGCTTTCTATTTCACTTGCCAAGTGACCATTTCCTCGCCTATAAATCTCATCATAGCTGTACATGATGTTAATATATGTCTGGCAGTCTCACTCTCGAGATTACAGCATCTACATAGGTCATTCCGAGGAAGGAATTTTTCCAGTGGCTTGTATATTCTTTTGGGGGGAGAGTATTAAAGAGCAAGTATAGAATAAAATGCTTTCAAATTAACGCTACCACATTTCATTAAATAGCTGCAAGGCATATTTCCAAGGAAACTCTGATGTGAGTATTCTTTATATCGAGCATGTTGGTGCAATTGTTCGGCATTGAAAATCAAATCCCATTGACAAGATTTCTGCTTGAGAATTTCTTCGTAATTAGCCGAGTTTTCCAGTGTGTTACTATCAAGGCCCAAGGTTTGCAAATGAGCCATACTAAAACCTTTTTAATTTGGTGATAAAAGGATTCAAAGCGGCTGGCAGGAAATTAGCTTCAAGCAGCTGTAGTTGAGCATTCAAACTACGGTCTTGTTTGTCAAATTTTGCATATAATAGTACTCTCTGTGTACTCCACAAGGAGTCAAAGAGGGCAAGTCATATTCTAATCGCAAGGTTTATACAGGCATAGCAGATGATAGATTTATAATGGAGCGTAATATTTTTACTTAAAGTATCCTCAACCACTGTACCTTTGCAGCAGGCAGGACTTCAAGGGCGTATAGTATGGAGGTAGTATACTCGTCCTATAAATCTCAACAAAACCACTAACGTTCTATCACCCATTGTGTTCTATAAAATTCTTTGTAACCATCCATCTCTTCCAAATTTTCCCCTGAACATGTTCTTCATAGAAGGATGCCAATGCATCAATTTTTACAGGAAAGACCAAATGCAGAAATTCCTGCATGTCATTCAGGAAGGTATTAACAATATGCTATTTGGCTTTGGCCTTTAATGTATGTTTTCCCCCAAGGCACATTTTTCTAGTCTTATGCTTGTTAATGACCATATTATTGGACACTGCATACGTAGCAAGAGTTTCAAGTGACCGCTCAAGGCCAATTGCTGATGATTTTAATGTTATTAATCTTTGGAGGAAAATTGCATATGTTGTTCAAAACTGGGGCTAGGTCAGCTGTGTACAGATTATATAGTATGTGTCCCAATGCACATCAATGTTTTATGCAACCATTAGTTGAAATGTAGTCAGAATGGTGGCCTTCCGAGCTGTATAGGGATTCAATAAAGTACAATAGCTTTGGATCAATGGCCCAGTTCTGTACTTTCTCCCAAAGTTTGATACGAAAGACCAGATCAAAGGCCTTGGTTAAGTCAACAAAGCAGCAATACAGTGCATTACTTTTGATCATAGAACATTAAGAGAACATGAAGAGATCAAGTACTGCAGCGTTGATATGTTGATATGTTGCTTATAGTATTATAAGACTTCCGAAAACCAGTTTGGAAAATTGCCAGTATTACTCTCAGCTGCCCCTCTTAAAGATAGGAACCAGGATTGATATTTTCCAACCAATCAGGATTTTACCAGTGTGAATGATGTGTGCAAACATTACGTTTAGGACCTTCACCCAAACCAGTGGGCTCCCTTTGAATACAAAATTCAGAATACCGTCAGGGCCGGGGCATTGACGATTTTGATTGTACAATCAATGTTACCATGTTTTCTTCACAAATGTTGAACTGAAAGGGACGCTGGGGCCCAACAGTATAACACTTAGTATAGTCCATCCACAGAGATTTGGATTCTAATTAATGCTCTAAAGGAATACAAAACAGGTCTTGAATGTATTATACTCATTGGTCTTGTGATATGGGATTCAGCTCTTAGGGGAAAAGGATTTTCTAAAATCATTATAGAACTGCCAAAATGTACTGGTATTGTGTGTTTTAAGCCAGAAAAGCAATATTTGCCAGTTAGCATTTCTAATGGATAATTTGAGCTGTTTTTAGACAGTTATTTGTACTTAACACCCAGATTGATCAGATTCCTACATCTCTCCTCAAGGGTGACATTGTAGTTATTTCTGGCAATAGCACGCTTCTTACAAAGTCATTTCTTTCGCTCAGCTATGATGTGGTCAAAAGGGGCTAATTTTTTTTTACCATATTATGTTGTCTTGGTCTTTATCTATTTGATAAAGATGACACTATGTTGGAGACAATTAAACCAAGGTCCCAATCAGACCTATCAAGTGCCTCGATCAGATCAGGTTATTCCAGAGAAAGTGTTGTGTTGGTAAACGTAATATTTTCCTCAGACCAACAAAGGCGATATCCCTGGAAATTCGAGGTGGAGGCAGCAGTACACATAATCTTTGGTGTTTGGCTTTTAATATTCATATATCAACACAATACTCTATGCTCGATTAATCTATTATGAATGATAGTAAGGTTATTAAACTGCAAGTTCAAAGTCAAGCTGCATAGCACGTAATCAATGGAAGATTCAAAAATACTGTTTGACCATGTATAAAGAGGCAGATGACTACTGATATAAGAAGAAGTTAAACATTTAAAATCAAAAGAATCAATTATTTCAAACCAAAAAGAGTGACTGTAATCAGCAGTGTCAGTTCCCAAATGCAAATCTCTTTTTTTTTTTAAATCACCAGACAACAGAATGCAAGCTATTGGTGATTGCTCACGCCATGGAATAATGGCTTTGAATATCATATTTTAATTGCGTTTTGTAAGCTGGCCACCCAGAGGGTCGTAGATGTTAATAATTAGGCTAGATGTTTCAGCTACAGAGTCTGAGCTAAGACGTAATATGCCTATTAGCACATTTGTGAATATTAGAAATTGAAAAAAATGTTTTAAACTTAAATGCCCCTTGGCCCCAATGGACAACCCACCACTACCACGCCCTTTCTTAGAAGGAGTGGCATTTAAACATACAATGTGAAAACCATCTATGCACAGAGGCTTTGTAAACCAAGTTTCTTGAATTAAAAATACATCTATGGTTTCAAGCAGCTTTTGACCCTCAGGGTGGTTTAAAAAGGAGTGGTAATCCCGTGTGTTCCAGGATATAAATTTCAAGCCAGTTTGGGTAGGCTCTGGTCAATTAGCCCTGCTGTATAAAGACACCGGCATTCACAAATCCTTTTGCTACATGCTGGCTGTCGGCTTAAGTGTTTCTGTTTGTAAGGCATGAAGAGCATCAGACTCTGAGTTCTTAAATGCAGATTGTCTGGTGGAGTGTGATTCATAGACTGTTGTAGAATAGACAGGGCTTTTGATCTTCCTGCAGGCGATAAGTGAAAACCCAATTTTAAAAGTGAATCTGCATGGTTTCTCAGCATAGCCACAGTTAGTGAAGAAGCAAACTCCACCAGTGCCCAGTTGGTGGTACTATTCCAGTGTGGCAGCTCAATTTTCAAGATGTCTGTGGACTGAATGATCTCCAAATAGTGAATGTGCTTGAAAATGGACAGAAGGGTACATATGTTTAAAAAAGGGCTGGAGGCAGTAGGAGAAATTTCCTCGAAAATTATCCAGGTATTTCTATCTTTTAATGCTTTGGGAAGTATATCCAAAGCTGAGGGGTGTGACACTATATCTGTTTGATCAAGTGTGAGTGTCGGCTTTGCTTTGGTCATCTCGGCCCCAGTATCAACTACTCTTCTTTCAGTCAAATTTGTGTCTTCCTCTACTATTTTCCAATCTTTATTCAGTACTGAAGATTCAGATGATTTCTTTTGCTGCTATTTGCCTGTTCAAATCTTTAGAGGACCTCATACGTGGGCCTGTCTCGTGCTGCAATCAGAGTCACATTTTTTTGGCCAAAAAGTCCTTAGTACTAGAGACTCCTTGGATATTAAAGATAGCCGGTTGTTTCAGCTTTTCTACATTTGCCTTTCCTGTGGTAAGATCAATAAGAGGCTGGAGTTCTGTTGAAGAGTGTTTGTTTTTCAGTGCATTTCTCAACTCCATAGGTGGAGAAATTTGATCTTCTTCGAAGTCCCAACCAAGTGTTTTTGCTTTCCTATTACGCCTCAGTCGCAGTGATGTGTTGATGTCATTACTTGCGCTGTTTTTAGTTGCTTTGCTCAAACATTCACAATGAGCTCTTGCTTCTTCAGAGGTCGTCCCAGGATTATTCTTTGCTGCATTTTGGCCCTCGATACTTTCTGAGTCTTTTTTTTGCTAGTACTGAAAAAAGGTCAACATTTGTAGCATTATTGCTTTACTGGTCCATTGTTCCTCGAGGAGAGTGTGTTTGATTGAGCGAGCCATCATCACATTTAGGTTATTAAAATTGAGCTGCCCATCAATGGGTTGTACCCCCCGTAAGATCTTCAAGTGCTAATTGATACTTCTGCTGAGTATGACTCGGAGTGTGAGACAGTGTGAGACAAATGCGGCCATACTGGGAGAAGCAGAAAGATTGGCCATAATTGAGTCATCAGAGGAGCGCCCATCTTTTAATCGTTGTTCGCCACCCAATGAGGCTCTTTTCAGATTAACTACTAATTTTAGTAGCACGTTATTTTTGTCAATGGCCTCAGATAGTGAATGTTCTGTTTCCTCATTGATAGAGACAGAAGAGTGGTGTGGAGGGGGAGGCAGATTTGAGTAGAAAAATGCAGTAATAGCTGCTTGAGTTGGTGGAATGTGTGTAGTAGCATGAACCAGGCTCCTTTCCTGCCATTACGTTTATTGTTTGTAGTAGCACTGCACAGTGTGGATTTATAAGGCACATGGAGCTGCGTTAGTGGTGAGAGAGAGGACCTATACTGGACTTCATATGAGAGAGTGGAAACAATATCACAAAATAGTTCACGCCTCACTGTGCTTCAATCCACTGAACCAAAAGGCTGCTTATACCTCTTAAACTGGCAGCGTTCTCCTTTATTCGAAACTCACAACATACGAGTGATTGTTAAGTGACAGATATAATCGTTTCATTAGACAACCAATGCGACAAATCAGCAGATACCCAATCAGCAGTAACCACATGTAGTGTCCTGCTTAGGGCTCGAAAGAAGCAGGGAGCAGTCATTTTCACTCGTATCTTTTACCTGGGCGTACACAACAGCTGAAAAGCAATAGCTCAGCAGTCACCACGTGTACTATCACTCACCGTATCAACAGAGCACAATCAATCAATGAATTTGGAATGATGCTAAGGGGAAGGCGGTTCAAGGGAAATATACCCGCAGTCACCGTTACTCCCCAAAACTAGCCTGAGAACAGCACCAGATGCAAATGCAGCTTAGGCAGTTACAAAGCAAATTAGGTTTTGAATTGGCATTATAGCATTCCCGGTGCAGGCAGTTAGTGAATGATGGCTTACCACAAATTAGAGCAAATTAGAGCAACTCGCAGCCTTGAATATGGGTGAATATGGGTGAACTTCTGTGTTCATATGGGGTGCCACGGGAACACAGAAGACAGAACACTCAGCAGGCACTCCAAAATATGCTCCGCTATGGAGGGAGATTTTCAAAAAAGGCACGTCCTCAATTCAGTACAGATGGAGGAAAGACTTCCTCTAGTCCAAAGAAGCACTGAGCAGAATAGCGTGTTCCAGACACACAGAACACTCAGCATACAATCCGCAATACGCTGTGCTATGGAGGGAATTTTTCAAATAGGCACGTCCTCAATTCAGTAAAGATGAAGGAAAGACTTCCTCTAGTGCAAAGAAGCACTGAGCCGAATAGCGTGCTCCAGACACAAGGAACACTCAGCATACACTCCACAATACGCTCCGCTATGGAGGGAGTTTTTCAAAAAGGCACGTCGTCAATTCAGTAAAGATGGAGGAAAAACCTCTTCTAGTCCAATGAAGCACTGTGCAGAATAGTGTGTTCCAGACACACGGAACACTCAGCATATACTCATTTATTCATTCATTCATTCATATATTTATCTCATTCACACGTACATTCATACATCCATTCATTTCTCCATTCACTTGTGCACTAATAAAACAGGCACTCTCTCACATTCATGCTCACACATACAGATGAAAACACTTGCATGCACACATATAGACATGCATATATACATACAATACATTTTAATAGGATTCTCCTTACCTGCTGAGGTCCCAACACAATTTTCCATGGTGGTCTACTGGGACTCCTGCTGCATGAACAAATACCAGAAAGCAGAGAGAGCTTCTTGGTTCCTGTGGGCATGTGGGGAGAGCCAGATCACCTCCAAACAACTGCCAAGGAAGGCCTAAAAGTGCTGTCTTTGTGTGATCCATTGGGTATGTGCGATTAAACTATCAAAGGAAAACAAAAAAAAAACATTTCCCTTTGATATTTAAAGCCAGTTCAAGAGAGCTTGGGAGCCCTGGGCTGGCTTTGGCCTATCACTAATTGACAACGGGTGGGTAGGTGCCCTGTCACCCATTAAGGAGGCGCAACCATTAGATCTTACCTGAGTCAGAGAAATAACCAAGAGTGAAAAAAGCCCAGATGAAAACACCTAGAGAGCCAGTTATATTGAATTAATTCCTCAAACAGGAATCTAGAATTAGGTAGTTCAAAATAGTTCCAAAAAAGTCCCTCAAAACACAATCACAGTCCAGTGTCCTAACCGTCTCCCAACTATGTTAGGAATGAGAGCCAGAGAATACATCCCAAAAGAAGAAAGAAACAGGTGAGCTCCAAAAATGTAATAGAGAGAAATAAAAAACAGACAAGAAATCCAAGGACCTTACAAATTCAATTCAAATGTGGTAAACAGTAGGGAAAATCCACAGGTGCAATCCAAGAAACAGAGCCAAGTCCAGAAAGCTGGATGTAACAGAAAACATATTGACTGATAGGGAAATAAACAGTCATTGTCCAAAAGAATGAAGGTGGAGTCAAAAGGGATAAACATTGGAAACGATAGAAAAATGTTGATGACATCACTGCTGGGGGGCCTCTTGAAAACTTCTTTTTCTCATGCTTACTCATTCCCCATGCCGCTGCGTAAATGCCAGGAACTTGTGCAAGTAACCTGCGGTCGCCAATGGACCACAACAGTATTTGAACTTCCATACATTAAATAACTTACAAAATAGATACTTGCCGGAAAAGCCACTATAAATCAATGTCATCTTGCCCCACCCGCAATATATGGCAGCATTGCGAATGAAAACTACTTTCATGAAGCTGTGCCATTGTAAATATATATGCTAGCATTGCCACTGAAAATCAATTTCATGAAGCTGTGTCAATATATAGCAGACTTGGCACTGGAAATCACTTTCATGAAGCTTCACCCACAATGTATGCCTGAATTACTACCACATATTGTTCATGATTCCACAAAACAATATATGCCAGAATTTCATATTAAATAACCTCCATGACGCTGAACCCAAAATATGTGCCACCACCACCTCTGTAAATTACTTGTGTGTAGCTTTGCCCACAATATGTGCAAGTATATACCCTGTAAATCACTTTCATAAAGCTATGCCCACAATATATGCAACCACTGTCACTCAATGTATATAACTTTCATGGGGTTGCACAATATACTACCCCATATATACCTTTAATAATCTTACACTCACAATATATAGTAGCATTGCCACCGTAAACTAAGACTTGCACTTACAATAGGTGTCAGCATTCATCACTTTGCTGTTGCCATTTAAAATTCTAAAAACCTGCCACCATCTGTTCACCAAGCTTGGAAGCTCACGGTAAATGGTATGTGTCTATATTCATGACAACAATAATCTCGCAGCATTTCAAGCAAAATGTCAAATTGATGCCCCCAACTCAGGAACTAAAACAACAGGTCTTGGCCAAGGACTGCCTGGGGATCAATCTCCTCTAAATCCAAAATATTTGTGACTATAATCTATATGTCAACAGACACAATACAAAAGAGGTCCCTGCTGACCTATTTCAAAATAATGTTCTTGCGTGGACCACATACCATGTCATACCTGTACTTCAGTAGGGGCAGCTAAAGAAATAAAGATCCACACAGAGTCAAGAATCAATCTAAAGATATGCTAAAGGCTGCATCAATCATCTGATGTAGACAATTGTTGCACATTGCCCAATCACCATAGTGCAATCATTGCCTTGCTTACATTCCTATACAAATAATCATTACTTCCTTTAAGTAATCTGAACATTTAATAGAACATTGTCATCAACGTCCAAGTAATGTTCAATAAAGTCAATCCTCCTTTGAACAAAAATACTCCACTGGTTGTTGATACTTGCTCATGGAATACAAGATGTTTAGACTTCCATTTAGGATATTTGATGATAGTCTCTGAAGAAGAGTAATATGAAATTGAATCACGTCAGACAGCCTACAACAACGTGCATGTCATCATAAGGACTTAAAACGTTTTGGAGTTCTGTTGTTGCTGTTTATGTAACATTCTTTTTTGAGTATTTATGTTCAGAAAGTGGCTGATGTTATTGAACATTAGTTGGACATTGATGATAATGTTCTATTAATGTTCACATTATTTAAAGGAGGGAGGGGCCGCATAAAAGACGAGGATGGGGCTTAGCCCAATATTTATAACTTTTCTTGACATATCACGCTCCAGGTGGGGAAGACAGGGCCAGATCAGCCAGGAAAAGTGCTCCAATCCCATGAGAAATGTGGGGCAACATAATGGAGCAAGAAGTGTTGGTTACCCGGTTGAGGTTTGACGAGGAGAAAATGAACAACCAAGAGACCTGCAGGATGGAAGAGAAACTGCTGAGTGTGCGGGTGGTTTTTGAATAATGTGAGAGATTGTCTAGATCATTAAATTGGCACTGCTGTGGGAGTGTGCCCAGTGTGATTAGAAGTGTTAGTTAAATGGGTGATGGTGACCTGGAGGGTACTGAGCACAAGGAGGATCTTAGAATAGTTGGAGGTACACATAGTATGGAGAAGGAAGTAGTAGTGTGGAGGAGGGAGTAGTAATGTGTAGGAGGGAGTGGTGGAGTGAATGAGAGAGTAGTGTGAAAGAAGGCATAGGGATGTGGAGGAAACAGTAGAGGGGCTGTGGGTAGTGGTGTTGATAAGGGCGTAGTAGTGTGGAAGAGGCAGTAGTAGTCTGGAGAAGAGTATGAGATGTGGAGATGGTGTAGGGTGTGGAAGAGGGAAGTAGTGGTATGGAGGTGGGAGCAGTAGTTTAGTGGTAGGGAAGGGAACAACAAAGGGTGGAGGGGGGACTTGGAAGGAGTCAGGAACATTGGAGGGATATCAGACTGGAGGGAGGAGGAAGGATAAATGGCTAAGAGTAGAAAAGAGAGAAGGGAGAGTGAGCGGACTAGACAGAGGAGTACATTTAACAGTGTATTTTTAATGCATAATTACCAAACCCCATTTAAACATTAACAACTGGATAGAGCAGTGGAAAGTTAGGAAGGCCCTGAGGGAGTTCAGAGAAATAAGGTGTTCTGCCTTCAGGAACTAGCAGAAAACAGAATTTGACAGTAGGGGTCAACTGTCTGTATCTACAAATCTGGGGGCAGGAACACCTGGTTTAGAGAGGAGGTGTCTTACAAGATGAAAGAGAGTGAGAGGGATGCCCCTTGAGCTCACAACGATTCCAATAAAAATCCTTGAAATGCCTCTGTGGATATGAGTGCTTCTTGTGCCATCTGTGACAAAATCATAACAGTCCTCATGTTGATCGCTTGACAGGTGTACAGAAAGCCGCACTCCCCCCACAGGTCAGGAGGAGGTCTGGGAGATTCTTCAGTTGACTCTCCATCTTTTCAAGACCAAGCTATGTCTTCATACACGAGGTACAGATTGGGCCATTAGAAATGGAACACCATGTGAGAATCACACGGCTTTCGAATGCTCACCCAGAACATGCAATTACCTGTATTTTAAGGCCATTATAAGGACCATTCGACTTGTCATGACCAACGTGAAAGAAGAAGCAACACACCATTATTGTTGTGTTCTACCTCTCAGTAGGCGAATAGAGAATCCCACTGTCTTCTCAGGGACAGTTCCCAAACACAGATCATACTTTTAAAGTGGTACACCAGCCTGTCTATCTGTGTCATAGGAAGTTAATCACATACACGTTACCCCCACAGTACACCCTAGTAAGTAGGAAACTGGTTAAAATCTGAAACACCTGACCAGGATGGCTTCTGTGGATAAACAATTATTTTGAATATCCAAATTAGAGCCTTCATTACTACAGGGACAGTTATCATTCTCATTGGTGTCACCCAACGATAACTGTGTGGTCTGTGGCTGCTAAAATATACCAGTCCCTGAATTAGTAGCTTGGGAAGAGTAACAATGATATTTAGACCTATCAACAGGCTCCCCTACAACTGCCAGTGCCACTAGGGGCCCTTTAATCATTGCCCACCTCAGATTGACAGCCTGTCACATCAGAGAGCCTGCTTAAGTGATGGAGGAAGATGTGAAAGCAAATCCCTGGAAAGCAGCCTTACTTTCTTCACCTGTACTGATTGCCATGTGGACAGCTCTTGTTAGTTGGCCAAAGCATCCCACCGGGGTGATCCTAAATAGTACATTGACAACTTTGTACTTTGAGTTCTTTGAAACTCTAAGACCACTGTCAAAAAAATCCCACAAGTGGGTGCAAAAACTTGACTGCAACGTTGTGCTACCTTTTCGGGTCTATGACTTCCCCCTTCTGTATTATCACTTGAAACTGAAGAAAAACAACTTCTCCCACACAATTGAAGAAACAAACCTCAGTGAATGAACTGCTTGTCAATAGTCAGGGAGCTTAAAAGGGACATAAAGAAACCTTTTTTCTATAAAATCGTTGCATGGTCACACTAAGAGTGCTGCGTCTCTGCCATAAGTAAGCACATTTATTTATTTTTATTTATTTGGATTAATAAAACGTCAGTGGCCCAAGGGCATTGTAGCGCTTTTACAGGATACTTACTTAGAAAAACAACAGTTTACATAGTGAGATACAGTATACTTGTTTAAGCGAACAAACACATTGCATATCGAGATACAATATAGCGTACAATGGATTGATACAGTAGTAGCGGTACCAGTATGTAAACACTAGGCGTGGGGGTGGGGGGCAGCAAACAGAAGAGTTGTGTTTTGAGTGCCTTGACGAACCATGTGAGGGAGGTCTCTTTCCTGAGGGCGGGTGGTAGCGCATTCCAATTCTTTGGGGCTAGGGCAGCAAAACTAGGGACTTCTGCTTTGTGTCTTCTAAAGATAGTCAAATGCCTTTCAACCGTAGCCCGCACAGTCCATATGCCATGGCCACGTGCCTGAGCGGGTGGAGGAGACTGCAGAAGAGCCACGAGTGTCCACATTCATTGATATAACTCCCAGGGCTGATCATTATATAGTTTATTTTGGTCAGCTGTCCAAAATCCAATGTCATATCAGCAATCCACGTTGGCAGAAGATGCTTCCTCCCCCAGTCGGCTTGAAAACCCCATAGATGAGTGTTAGTCGTCGTCTCAAACACATTAGCAAACTATATTCCTCTTAATGAGACATGCTTACCCCACATTTACTCTCTTGTTTTTAGGCACTTCAGCAACCTCTTGTGGCAAGTGATCTTAGTCTTAAAATGCCGGCTGCATCCTGGCGAAAGAGAGGTGTGTGCGCCCTGTGTATGAGCAGTGCAGCCTCACTGCTGCCAGAGCAGCGCACATTCCCTGGGCTGGCGCACGAGATGCATTATGCGCTACTGACAGTAACTTAATAACACCGTTCTATTTCCCAGTTGTTCAATTGACATCTACAAGTAATGGTCCCAGCCACCTGAACTAAATATAAGTTGATTACAGTAGAGGGCATTCCAGGATCAAGCCGGCTTTCCTCTGGTTCCTGCCCTGAATTGTTTTACTTGCAATGTTCCATCGATTCCGCTGTCCCCTTTGTTAGAGCAATTGATTAATCAATGGCCGTCCACTGGCAAGTTGTGTTTTCACTCACATGCTTAATAAAGCCAGTATTGGATTTCCCTGACACTGGCCAGGTCTGCTGAAATGTTGCAGCATTTTAAGAGCACGTCTGGGATTAATGATCGGGCCGTTCCCCGTGCTTCATTTGATAATTCATATTCAGGCAAGCTTGTCCTTGATCTCTAATTATGTATTCACACATAATGCATTCAATCCTAATAGCTATTGCTAGAAGAGAAAACATCTTCACAGTATTTAAAAGGAAACTCAATGTGTGTGGGCGTCTTTGAGCCTGCTGCAAAATCCGTTTAGATGTGTATCTTTTATGAACTCAAATTAACATAGTACTTTTGGAAGCGTGACTGGACAAATTGTCTTTGCACATATAGTCGCAATTAGATGAACATTTGAAAAAAAAGTTATTCTATTTTGCAAAGACTCATAATCTTGATTTTTATATAATTCATGTGTGTGCAATAGGTAACATGAAAATATATGTATGTATATAGTCATTGAAAAAAACCTTAGTTAAGGTGCAGTTAAGTTGCACAGATTTAATGCAACAAAACCCTCGAAATTCAGCGAATGTGGGAAGTCATGACAATCTTAATTTGGCATGCTGCCGTTGATGTCCCCCATAATGCCATTTTGTATTTCATTGTGAATCATTTCCCTACAAATATTTATGTGCTTGTGGGCTCTGCAACAGGAATGCGCTGGGTTAAGCTGGTCATGACCTCCGACATCTGCTGAATTTCAAGGGTTTTGTTGAGTTAAATCGACGCAACTTAACTGTACCTTCGCTAAGATTTTTTTCACTGAATTTCAAGGGTTTTGTTATACCATAGTTTTTTTACGGGCCACTAGCCATGGGCTTTGGCCGTGTCCACTGTATACTTTAAAACCCTACTGGGCCCCTAGTGGTCACGGCTGAAGGATGTTTCCACTGTACATGTACCCCGAATATGATTATTTTGGACCCACAAGGTGACCATGGCCTTAGGCCATGGCCACTATACATGTCTGTTGAGGTCCACAAGCCAGGGCTTGTGGCGCTGGGTAGGGAGCACACCCTTTGGCCATGCCAACTGTATATTTTAAACCACTACTGAGTCACTTTCCATGACCTTTGGGCATGTCCATTGTGCATGCTCCCCCAATAACTTTCTTTTGGACCCAGTAGGGGTCCATGGCCTATGTACTTGTCTGTCGGGCACCTCTTGACATGTTGCCCCAATAGGTTACTGCACAGCTCACAGTAAAAGTCATCTTTTTTTTGTATTAATCTAAATGTTTAGCTCTTTCTTTAAGAAAAACCTTTTTTTTCTTCATAACCGTGGTTATTTCAGCAATGAATGACAAATAACCCCACATATATTTCAACAATATTTGTGGTTTTTTGATAAGTGACAATTTAAAAAATAACCTCAAATATGAAAAACTAGCCTCGGCTATGGAAATAAAACTTGAATATGGAAAAAAAGACTTCAAGCTCTGAGCTTTCTTCCCAGACCGCCACCCATCCCAAACTTCACATGGTGTCCTTTTTCCCCCCTACCCACTTCTAGCTTGATGCCATGTCCGCCCTTTTCCTCCTACAAAAATCCTAGAATTGTGCATCTACAGATTTAACGTTCAAAACATAGATGTCAAAATGCTCCAGATGTTGTGTCTTTGTTTAAACAAAATACTTCACAGATATTCACCTTAACCAACCAATTCACTAAAATCAGCTTAGTTGCTGGCACCACATGAATGTATATTACAAATCCATCGATTGTCTTTTCTTTTTTGTTTTCTGTTGGTGCATGTATAAATGTCCTTTTGGAGATTTAATAGGAATGCAACTTTTTGCGTACCACCTTTTCGTGTGTAAAGTGGACTATTGCAAGTGTGAAACTTCATCTCTTGAACCATTGATATATGCAAAGTTGGGGAACACTGTGCATCATAAAAATAAAGGTAAATATTTCAGTGTGATTCAAACCCTTAATCTTGGGGGATATTCCAGCAGTCCAAATCCTATTCACGTGTTTGATATTGTGAATTCATGAATGCATTTATGCTTTATTTCGTTTGATAAACCATAAAAGCAAAACACACCATGACATACAAGCATCTTAAAACCAAAATGTGAACAATTGGTCAAAGTTAAAATACATTTAAAGTATAAATACATAATAAAATCAATTCATATTCTTATCGTGGATTAACATATATGCAACATGAGGGCAACATCAAGAACAAAATGCATTACTAAAAGGTTCTATGGTATCTGATCTATACAGTATTTTTGGCTGCAATTGGCTCTGAGCAGATATCTGGAAACTAAAAAAACACTCTAGACAATTTTATGGGTATTTTACAAATCTCCAGAGCCGTGATCATTGTACTGATCTTACTTGCCTTTAATACAGGTATTTGTCATCTTCTTCTGATTAGTCCTACAGCCAGGCTGAAGAATAAAAAGTGGCATTGGTCCTCCCGATTGGCCGTGCACATAGAACAACATGTATTATCCTGGGTCAACCAGTTCCTGATATTAAATGTTGAATTTAAAAGGCCCAGATATAACTTAATATACACATTTCTTGCACTTGTTAGGTGAACCCAGGTGAACCCAGGTGTGTTTAAATACTAGAAAATGTGTAATACTAAAATAATTTTGGAATGCAACCTTGCTCTTCTTGTTATAAAAGCAGTCCCTTACGACCCAAGCCAAGTAAAAGATTTTTAAACTCTGCTGATCTGCTGACCCCAGCAGTTTCGGTTTATTCCAGAAAGATTCTAACCCAATCACCCAATCTTAATTAGGGCCTTCTTTGCATATGAAAACCAGATTTAACATCATTATGTGCAAGAACGTCCATCAAGGCTCCCTTGTAAACTTTTAAATCTGGACAAAGCCATATTTTGATCCAGAGCATAAGAGGTATTGGTTGTGCATAATCATAGATCCCAAATTACCCCAGTTCCATAAAAGCCTCAATACCCAATGTACTTGTGGGAACCCCGCATAATCTTTTAAAGAACTTTTTTTCAGAGACTTTCATTTTTAGATATCTCAAGTTGACACCTAACTTGGGCACAAAGCTTTATTTCAGGATGGGATTGGGGTTATTCCATCCAGTAATTTTTAACATATTTGATGGGGCAAGAGGTACCACATTCTCCAATAAATATTGCTATATCTTCCATGGTGAAAAAGCAGCAATTTCTTTCCCAAATGTCGATTGCTAATAACTTTTGACTTGCTCGATTGATGGATTTGGATGACATTTTTAAAACAAAATGTTTGTCAAGGGGCACCCCTAACTGCAAATGTTGATAACAATATGTTATAAAATCAAAATGTAATTAAAAAAACAAAACATCACAGTTTCAGTCCATTCATTTTCCCGTAGAGAAAGTGGGCATTTTTTTAACAGCAGTAGCATGAAAACGGCTTGGCAGATTTGGTTCAAATACTAAACAATTTGGACACAAAGCGTTAACTTAATTTCCTTCACTGGTTTTGAGTGTTCGTTTTTAAAATAATCAACAGTGAAGTGGGTGCCTTCTGCTCCTTTGCAGCAGAGGCTGAGAGAGCCTAATAACTTTTGACTTGCTATGTGGATTTGGATGAAATCTTCTAAACAAAAGGTCTTTTACTGTGCCCCCAAAACTGGAAACCTTGGGAACAATTTGTTAAAAAATGATATGGGGTGCTCCTTGTTCCTTAGAGCCTTTATATGCATCATCCTTGGTGCTTTGAAGCAGAGAGGCTTTTCAGAAATTCAAATCCGGCATTCATTTTTAGCTCGATGGAAGGGAGTCCCATGATTTTACCGGGAGAAGCTGCACATGTTTTTGACTTCATAAAGAGACTCACAACTCTTCTGTTTACATTGTCTCTCCTTGTGGAACACCGATTGTTTTGAACAACATCGCTTAGATGGCCTGGCTTTAGGTTCTATATAAATACCAGTACCAATAGCACTAGCAATAGCGATAGCAATCATATCAGGTTAGAGGTCAGGAGTGGTGAAGAAGACACCATGTGAAGTTGGGGATTTTGGGGTGGGTTAGCGAGCCAATTCTCGGTAGAAAATGTTCAGTTTATCTGGGGAAGACAGCAGAAATTTCCCAATATTACTGCAACAACACTGCAAGATGTGCTCCAAATAACATTTGCATTACACAAAACGATGAGTGATAGGGGGTAATGGGAAAGGGTTAGGGAGGTAAAAATCCATTGACTGGAGTGAGGGGACCTGGAAAAAAAGGGGGCCATATGTTGAGTGCCTGTGAGGACGTGGAAGATTTTTGAATTCTGAGCCATTTGTAAATCCAAAACTCTACATAAGGGATTTCTGTCATTGGAAGTGATTACTGTGAAATTAGTGTGGGAATAAGTTGTTAGAAAAAAGCTTTAACATCTGTAGTGCCTACCTCTACTGGGCAGGGGGAAATGGGTGCTTTGTAAAAGATAAAGCTTTGACATGGCTAGTGGGACCAAAATGAAGCTATTGGTGCAAAAAGTACAGAGGCCACAGCTGAAGGCCATAGCTACTGAGACCTCAAGAAACTATGCAACATGTTCACTGTGGCTAGTGGGCCCACATGAAAACTATTTTTACAGAATGCACAGATGCAAAGGCTGATGCCTTTGGTCACTTGCCATAGGTAAAGGCCATGCATAGAGAGCCCAAAGAAAGCTATTGGTGAAACATGTACTGTGGCCAAGGCCAAAGGTTGTGGCCACTGGCCATGGAAAATGACCATGGCTAATGGTTCACAAAGAAACCTAATGATGCAACATGTTCAGTGGCCATGGCCAAAGGCCTTTGTTAGTGGTCATGGTCGAAGGCCATGGCTAGTGGACCTCAAATAGCCATATTGTTGCAACATTTACATTGGCTGTGGCCAAATGCCATGGCCAATGATCAAGGCCGAAGGGCATGGACTTTTGGCCCAAAAGAAAGCTAGTGGTGCAACATAGACAGTGCCGAGGCAAAAGGCCATGGCTAGTGGGACTGAAGAATCTTATTGGTGCAACATGTGCAGTGGCCCCTGACAAAGGCAATGGCTAGTGGGCCCCAAAGAAACATATACATGCAACATGTAAATTGACCACAGGAGTAAAATGTGCCCATTTGTCATGATCGAATGCCATGGCTAGTGGGCCCCAAATAAACTATAGTACAACAAAAACATTAAATTCACAGAGAAAATGTTTAGTTTGAAAACAGTTGACCTAAGTTAAAGAGACGTTAATGTGAAAATTGAATGCAAGAAAATCCTTGAAATTCTGCAGGTTTTTCAGGCAAAGCCATTTTAACTGCTCACCCACTGTTGCACAGCATGTTGCCACATTGATGACATCAGCTGAAAAGCCTCACTGATGCATTGTGGGACACATATATAGCTATACCTTTGGACGAATGGGGCATCCCCGTCTCCTTAAAGTTTTTAACAACTACTGAGCATAACAACCTTAGACCCCTCAGAAAAAGCACAAAGACAGATAAAAAGGTTTTAAGGAACAGGTGGCACCCCATTCTCTGTCAAATATTTAAAAAAATACTGGATGAATATACAACAAATTAGTCAAGGAAGTTAAGTCAACACTTTGTGGCAAAATTGTTTCTCATTTGGTCCAAATCTGCCCAGCATTTTTCGCGCTACAGCTGTTCAGATACTGCACTTTTTCTCTGTGGGAAAATGAATGTGCTGAAAACTGTGAAACTGTGGTGTTTTGTTTTCTTGATCATTTGTTTCATTTTTATAACATATTGTTCCCAAAATGTGAAGTTTGAGGGTTTGGGGGGCTTGACAAACTTTTTATTTTGAGAAAGTGTTTGGGGAAAAAATTGCTACTTTTTCATTTCTGAATATCCTGTTAGCCTCTCTACTGCAAAGCACCATGGGAGACATAGCTATACTTTTGGGAGAAGGGGAAACCCCCTTCTCCATCAAATATTTTAACAATTGCTAAATGGAATAACCAGTGAATACAGTTTTGTTTGCAACATTTCAGCCAAATTTGTCATAGGAGTAAAACGTTTTTAGCAATACATTGTTCAGGTTTCCTATGGAACACAATACTCAACTACAGTGTGGTGACCACCACACTATAATATAAATATGACAAGTAAAAATTCCCACCAACATTACTTCATGTTTTTCCTCAAATCTCTATGCTTCCCTCTATGTCTTTAGTATATTTTGAGATGTATGGTTAAAGGGGTTTGAGTTGGGCCATTTAACTGTCATTTTCATTGAACTACTAGATACAAAATAATATGTCCCTGGTACAAAACATGTCAACCACAGAAGGATAAACGGCGGGTGAAGTGCAAAAGCCTTAAACCTGTGAGCAAATCATTTTACACACGGAGCAGTAAACTTACTTATTCAAGATTTGGTAAATTGGGCCTTTCTTACAAAGATATTTAAATTTGGGGTATTTCAATATTACATATTTAAGAAATTGTTGTAAACTAAGCATACACTGAATGTTATATCTACATATATCTGATTTAATGAGATGTGACAAAGCAAGCTGAGTAGTAAAAGTGGGAGTGCTTTGCATAAGCCCCCCAAGGAAACAGGACACTGCAATTTGCATGCAATGAGGTGAACCATATCTCCCGAGGTAGCTTTGTCTGTACTTGAGGTAGCTAAATGAAGCATATACTTTAACCCTTGAAGAGTACTATGTAAATCAGTCAATAGACAGAGAAATAACTATTCAGAAAGACAATGAAATGTGTGTGAATTTAAAATGCATTCCCTAAATTAAACACAAACTTAAGGGGGAATATAAAATCACAACTTGTGGAGAAGCTGTCCATCTCCCAGCTTATCCATCACACTGGATCTGCTGGTTGTCTTCACGACCACTAGTCTGGCTTCAGCGCTGCCAGAGGCACGGAAACTGTACTCCTGAACACCTGTGATGACTTGCTCTCTAATCTCGATTCCAACTCTCCTTTCATTATCCTCCTTCTTGACCTTTCCTCTACCTTTGATACGGTCAATCATGCCACCCATATAAATCTGCTCAGTGATATCATTGACATCATGGACCAGGCTCTGGAGTGGTTGACCTCCTTCCTCTTCAACCAACTTTTCCAGCTTCCACTGGGCCCATTTCTCTCCTCCATCTCATTCTCCACCTGTGGTGTCCCTCATGGTTCTATCCTCTTGCCTTGGCTTTTCAACATCTATCTGGCCCCTCTAGCTCTTTTGATCTCTGCCTTTTTCCCTAACTTCCAGTATTATGCAGATTATTCTCAGCTGTCCTTTAAGCTTCCCTCATCGGCCCTCTTCTTCTCTCATTCCTGACTGCCTGTCTGCTATACAGGCATGGTGCACTGCAAACGATCTCTGCCTTACTGCCAGTAAGACAGAGATCCTTCTCATTGAGATCCCTGCTCCCTCCCTCCCACACTATGGCCACCCTCCATGTGACCCCTCCCCTCACCGTCCTATGAGGCAAAACACCTTGGTGTACTCTTAACCTCCTCTCTTTCCTTCTCTCCTCACATCACAAACCTTGCCAAGAATGCCCACTTTCAGCTGCACCTCCTCAGAGACATTCTTCCTCTCCTCACTTTCCCCCAGAAACTCAATCTCTCCAGAGCTCTGGTACTCTCCAAGCTGGACAACTGCAACAGGCTCTTCCTCAATCTTCCTAACTCCTCCCTTAGCCACGTTCAATTAATCCAGAATTGGACTGCAAATATATCCTTGACCTCGAGCCAAGGGACCACATCTCATGAGCCCTAAAATCACTTGACTGGCTCCCGGTTGCTGCATCATCCTCACTTTCCTACTAAAGCCCTTCGATCTTCTAGATCCAACTTTCTTTGCCTCCGCTTTCTCTCCCCCTCTCCCCTGCTAATACTACTGAAACTGCACTGAATCTGCAACTGGGCCATTCACCGTTCTCGGCCCAGCCACTCTCCCCTGCACTGCCTCCACGGCAACCCCTGCACTACGGGACTGTGTCTGTATCCATACAGCCCCCCTTCCCAGCACTTGTCTGCATTTACCTCGCACTTGCCACCAGCTGGCCCTTGTTATTTATCCTGTATGCTGTATGCTAATAACCCTGTATTGCACTTTCCCCTCTCCCTTTCCCCCATGCACTTTTCCCTTCCCCTCTACCCTTGCACTTGTGCGATCTGAATGACACCTGGCCTAGTAAGATCGTTGTCTGTCTCCCCTTGTTCCCCCCCCTGCCTCGGCGCGCCTTGAAACACTTGTGTATAGGCGAGTTACAAATGCCTTATCATATCATATCATAACTCTCTGCTCTGCCCCCACTTGTCTTGCTGCACCTGGAAACACAGAAACACATTGTGTATAGGTGCATTATAAATACAAAATAAATAAATTATATAAATATTCTCTGACCTTTTTAAACAGTAAGTCAAAGCGACATGAGCATGCTGTGTAGAAGTTCACTAATGTCACTCGGAGGATCGAACTCAAAGGGGGTTATGTTTCCACAAACAAGTTTTCACAGCTTTTGTTTCCATGTCAACACTGCTGGTCCGTGCGAGTTGTGCAGGCTCATGTTGTGTCAGGCTGGGTATGGTAGAAAAGAGTTAACAAGTGAGGGAAAGCGAAAGAAGGAAAATAGAACTCATGGGTGTCCCTCATGAGTTTATTACAAACAAGGGGAATGGTTATTAGAGGGCTTCCGACATTTAAGGGCAGTCACTGGAGGAGATTGAGTGCCCTCATTGGGGTGCGTCAGTGGCCTTTGCCCAAGTGACCGTGGAGAGTGGAGAAGGACAATGAGGAAAACAAATGAAAAAAGGGAAAAAAGATGAGAGAGCAGACCAGATAAGTGGGTCAGCCGAAGGTGGAAATGTGAAATTGGGCATATGACGAGAAGGAGTGGAAAGCAGTGAGCACAAGAGTACAAAGCAATCTCCACAAAAAAATGATTGCAGAAAACGAACCCTCAAAATCATGACTCCATTTTGGATAGACACATCTCATAGTTGTCTGCATGTGCATTATCAGCAGGAGGAAAAACCAATGTGGGCCACAAGTATTCTTTGTATGTACATGATGAAATATGGCCTCTCTGGAGGAATATGTACCTTTGGATGATGATGACATGTCAGAGCTTAATTACCTCAAGTGAAGGCTGGTAACATGTGATGTTTGAATTGGAATCCACAGCCTTGAAAGCAATTTATTGTAGACAACAGAGATTCGAAGTCAAGATGAATAATTAGCTTAAGCATTAGCTTAAGGATTGAAATATACACATTGTTCTAATGCTACTTGACTGCAAGATACATGTAAAGGGTTCCTCGATTCAATTAACTCATAGATGGCTTTCAGCAGCAGGCCTGTAAAAAACTGGGCCGGTTTTCAGTTGCTCCCCTAAAAGAGTTCCTTGGACTTGGAACCCCATGACGGGTCCTTGCAGTGAATAACTTTTAAGATGTTGCAAAGGTTGTTGTTAAATAATGTAGCACGTTCCTCTTAGATAAGCTATGAGTGTTTCCCAGTTGGTGCTTTGTGGGATCTGGGAAACTCTCAGAGATCAATGGCAACTGTGGTTATCAGATGAACTGTGTCTATATGTGGATCAGTTTGTGATGTTTTTCTTCCTCACACTTACTGTTCTCTCAGATGTTCTATAGGACAGTACTGCCAAACCAAAACAATCTTGTCGATTTCTCCTTTCATTAGCGTGGCTGGTCCACTTTAAGCATCCATAGAGTTCTGGACTCTTCATGTTTAAGTCAGAACCTTGTCTTCCAGACAATCTTCTCTTTGTTTGAACAGTTATTATTAGGTAATCCATAGCTAATGAACAGAAACACATGTGCCCCTTCTAAGGTAAACAAACACGTTGCGTAATGTGCATGAATGATGGGTGAAATGTGTGAATTGGTGTTTATGTTCTATAGTTTTGTTCACAATTAATATTAAGTATAGAAGGAATGGAGGACAGCCCTAATTAATCTCAAAGAGATGTCTGGTCTGCAATAAATCAAATTAGTTTACATTAAATGCAGCTACTTCATCCAACTTGGATTCAGAATCCCTGAGTAAAAAAAGAAAAGATGTGGGGATGTTCCAGTGACTAAATTCAGAATTGCAAGCAATACTTACCAATGGCTTTAATGTTTCTGAACGCTATGACAAGGCAGTGTGCAAGTCGGGAGAAAGTTGGAATAACCCGGGCATATATCATAATTTAGTGAAAAGAAACTGTAGTTAAGAGAAAGTTAAGGTCATATGATTGTTTGCAAGTGATGAGCATCTTAACTAGCCCCCATTAGTCTTACTCAGGGTGTCAGTTTGCATTTTTGTGTGAATCGCCTTTGTAATATGAATCATATGCTTATTGGCTTTGCAACAGGGGACACTGAATTACGATGCTCGTCACTTCCCATATGAACTGAATTTCAAGGGTTTTGTTGCGATAAATCAGATCACCCTAACTCTGTTTTTTTTTTTACTGAATGTCAAGGATTTGTTTCATTAAAGTGTATTTGAGCCCACGAGACATGGCATCTGGAGACCATATGTATTGCACCAATGATTTTAAATGAGGTATGGCCACTTGCTATGGCCTTTGGCCATCACCAGCGGCCTTGGCCTACCGTCTGAGGCCCATACTCGCCTCCATAGTTCTTTACCAGTTCCCATTAGTTACAGCATAAGTCCTTGACCAGTGCCGTCAGGGTCCACTGCTCTTATTTATGCCTCTGTCAGTGGCCCAAGCCTTCCACTGTGACCACTGTGAATGTTACACCAAATCTTAAAAAAACACAGGAGGCCCTATCCGGTGGCCTCAGGGTCGACTGGCCACAGCCTTCGGCCATGTGTATGGGACATTTGGCTGCGTCCACTGTACATGCTGCACTGATTATTAAAAAAGACCCATACCTCCCTGCCTAGTGTTTCTGATCCCACCTCTGTGCAGGTTTAAAAGACTATCACCAAGTCCCAGTGGTTCATTCACTATTGATTATACTCAGTTTCTCCCCCTTCTTTTATTCCTGCAATTATTGCTTACACTAAAAATTACTCTTACATCTGTCCTCTAGTCCCATGGATGTCATTGCCCATAATTACTCCCACAGTAATAGAGAGTATGATAATTTCTGAGGTATATTTTGGTTGATGTATGCTAACCTGTCAACACTGATGTAATGATCCCAGCATACAGTCTAACCCATACAATTCTGGGCAAGAAACAGTCGGTTTTATAAAAACCAAAACTATTTAAACAATATTTTAAAAGTGTTCCCCCAACTTTTATGTAGGGGAAATCAACCACAATATTACGAACACACAGGCATCTTGTGCACAACAACAAAAAAAAAAAACCTGCCTGCCCGAATCTCACTATTTCTCACACTCAAACCTACTTTTATATAATCAAATCTGTACATGTTTAATTCTGAAATGCAATAGGGATTCTAGAATTAATTATGGCACTTCACGACTACTGTATCAAATGTCTGTTGATTTCAAAAAGTCTCCAAGGTACGCATAGAGTTACAACTACAAATTTGTCACAGCACTTTGCCTTCACCAATAACACCAGCAATGTTTGGAATCAACAAACTGTCTGTTTGTTTGTTTGTTTTATTTATTTATATTGCGCACCAGACCCAAGGTTGCAAAGGCATAAAGAAGGTTGTTAAGCTTATGTTACATTAGTACACAGGAATACGTTCAGCTATGGTTACAGTGCTGAATGCATGATCAACAAGCAGAGCGACAGTTATACAGGGTAAGCATGCACTTCTGTATGACACGTATATACAATAAATGCAGAGAATTACTGTGGATCACATATAGTACAAATATATACAAAAATACTGGAGTTTACCAGTGGTGTATGGTCAGATGTCATGTTCCTTTATCCAGTGAATGAGGTTGGGTCTGAATTGTAGGTAGGGTAGATCTTCCCTTAAAGCAGGGGGTAGGGAGTTCCAATATTGTGCTGCTTTAACATGGAAACTGCTCCCACGAGATTTAGTGCGTTTAAATATGGGTACTAATAGAAGGTTAGCGTTGACTTTTCTTTGAGGGCGGGTGGCTACTTGTCTAGTAAATTTAGCTGTCAGGTAAAGTGGGGCTGCTTGGTTAAGACATTTGTGTGTCAAAGATGCCATTTCAAGGAGTAATTTTATCTTTCATTGAATGCCAGTTGACAAATCTCCCAAGGTCAGATTAGGAAAGCTTAGTGCAGCTCTTAGGGCATTGTTTTGAAGGGTCTGGCTCTTGGGCGTGAGGCATTTATTGCTACCTGCATCGAGGGTGTTGCAATAGTCCAATTTCGACAGGATCAGGGCTCTCACAAGAGTTGTTGGAGGCTAGGAAGGGTTTTGCTGCGCTGATTAACTTGCAGTATAGGATGTGGCCAAGGCCATGGCATTTACTTGTTTACCGAAGGTAAGCGTAGAATCTATGTAAAAGCCAAGAGTTTTGACTACCTTGGCCACTGTGATGATGTTGTTGTCAATTATGAAGGATGAGTAGCTCGGGCCTAGTTTATTAATATTGGATGGGGAGCCTAGAAAGAGAGGTTCTGTTTTGTCATCATTCAGGCATAGACCATGAGATGCCATTCATGCCTGGATGATGAGGTAAACTCTGTTCACAAAGGCCAAATCCTTGTCATAGTCCCCCTTCAGCGGGATGAGGATCTGTCGAATAGAAAAATGACAATGTATATCCTACTGTGCTTGGAATTGAACATAGGATTTATGCATTGAATCAACATTTTGCAGGTTTGGATTACGGAAGCGCTGTTATCAATTTAGAATGCACAGAATATTTTGACTCACCACCCAATCTTTGAGAATGGTTTGATAATTTTATGAAACTTGTATTAAGTGTCCCTCCCCTCTCATCTCGCTAATAGAGTGCCACAGTGCAGTTTTGAATATGAGGGGTATATAGGATTTACAATTGCAGAATTTTTATTGTGACACATATCTCATTCCTTATTAAATAGCTGTGACTTTCAAAGAACACACAATATCGAACTGATTTTCATTTGGCTATGGTATGAACATCTTCATATCATAGCTTAATGCTATCTATTCCTGTGAAAACACTTTGGATACAATATAATGAAACTAGAATTTGTAAATGGAGACTGCGCACACAGCTCAGAAATGCATTTTGGTTTTGCAGTAAAATGGCATCTACCCCGATTTTAAATGCAGTGAGTTTCACATTTCAATTTCCATTACAACATTGGTGTATCTGCATTGCAACCTTTTCAAACCACCCTCCCACTTCTGGTTTTGACCAGGAGAAAAGTCCTAGCGAGCATTTATCATTTCTGTTGGTGAATTATCATTCTCTTTTGAAGTTAGTTTTAATAGGACATAGCCAGCAAGGATCATCTCAGACTGGAAATCAAACAGTCAGTCAACAAAGACCATCCCGATGTGCTTCAGTGAAGTTAGGGCTGATTCTGGTGGAGTGGGTAGCAGTTCCCTCATGGATAAAAGTTGTCATCTGCAGATAATATCTATATTAAACGCACAGCCACCCATCCAATGAGAAAAGAAGGTGCTATTTCAATCAGATTTTCCTAGAATCAAAATACTTTACCCTCTGTGCTCCCACTTTGTAAACTGTAAAATATGTCCATGTTTATGTCACACTATTCTAATTGGTTAAGTGCTTCCGTTGGCTTGTCCAACACTCAGACACTCCTAGAGAATGCCCTATCACAATCATCATATGATCTTCTCATTTCTATACCTGTTCCCAGAATAAATGTGGGGGGCACTCTGTCTCTAGAACATTTCACTGAACACCTTTTATTCCATAATTTCTGGTAGCAACTTATTATCTCTACTTATCACACACCCACCTCTACATATGCAGAATTAATTTGTGTTATATGTTTTCATAAATGTATTCATATTTCTCATTGTATTACTTTTTAATATCCATAGGGGATGGTGTTTGAATCATGCCCTGAATTTGCACAAGGAACACCATCTCATGCTTCACCACATGACTCATGCACATAAACTCAAATAACGGGTTCATGGAATGTTTGATTTGAAATGAGATGACACACCTCTGCTGTTGTTCTTCTGCTTTAGCTTAACAGATTGGAAGCTTTATTGCTAGGCAGAGTTCAAAGGTGACAGTTGAAGCTCACCAATATACCAAACAGGTCCAGATCTAAAGATGCCTTTCTTCTTGAAGACCATAGATTTGATCAATTTTAAAACATGTTGAGTATTGTCCTAACATTGTACTCTCCCAAAGAGATTTTAAAGGTGAGGGCTGCTAATTCTTGAGGAGCCTGGAACAACCATATGTTCTCATTTCATTTGACAGACTATTGTAATGGATTTTCAAGAAAGGCAAGCAAACCTATTTGCTCCAGATTTTCTACCGAATTACTTTGGAAAAGATAAACGTATCCACACTATTGGACATAAAAGTATTGTTAAAATGGAATTTTAACTTGTGGTCAACTCAGCAGAACAACACAACCTTCCAAGTCATGTTGTAAATATAATGATGTTGCAAACAGTCCCTATTTTTAAACATTGCACACACACGTCCTTGTGTAATCACCACATGAATTCATCAAGCTGTTTTTAATATTTGTCTGCATTTATATTATCAATGGAATAAAGCAAGATGCAATTTTATATTTCAAAATGAAATCCACATTGACATATGTTTGACACTTTCAGACATTAGTATTTTCGGGTGTACAACTCCAGTATTAGTTGGGGATCAGGCAGTATCTGTTGGCATGTAATGCTGCTCTGTATCTCACCACTACTTTGGTTATATATATACTTCTACAAATCATATTGTTTCAGTGTGGCAGGCACACATCTCCATGAATACATGGAGTGCTTTTATCTTTGAGCTTTCTTCATGTCTTGCTGTCAATTTAAATATATTCAAAACTCAGTCTTTGTGTGAAATGAACTGAAGACCCATTATTGTTCCTGAGATTATGTATCTTGTGGCTCAATACACACCATGTATTGAGCGCTGTCTTTCAAGTGTGGAGGGGACTACCTGAATCCTCCAGGTGCACCCTATGTGTAGCAGTGGAAGAAATATTAAAGAAATGAATCAGGGAAAAGCATAATTTTGGGGGCTTTCACTTTGAATTAAAACAATCTACATTTGTCTTTGATTCTCCACTACATAATCTTTCAGTACGTAATCTTTGCCGATTTCCCCCAGTAATGGGGAAAATGCTCAACAATTAATGTGTTGTCCTGCCTTGCACTCAATATGTATCCCATGCTATTTTCTGGATCTCCTCCACCCCCCTCCCTTGTGTTTTAACTCTTTGACCCTCTACCATGACCCTCTTTCACTCTTGAGTTCATATGATGCATTTTCGAATGCATAAGCAATGCTAAAAAATGATGGCTTTTATTTATTTATTCATTTATTTATTTATTTATACGATGGGAAATGCATAGACTTTTTTGGCAGCAGGGTCACTCCCTTCTCTGTCAAATGTTTTAAAAACAACAGTATGGATTTGCCATAAACCACCGAAATGCACACTTGTGATGCTTTTTGACCAAGATGTTTTGTAACATTTTGTGCAAATCCGTCCAAATGTTTTCACACTACAGATGTTCAGTCGAAGCACTGAGATAAGAATCATCAAGTACAAGTGATTCTAGAAATAGGAGAAACAGGCTGCTAGGACAGAAACATGTCATTGTAACACATGCATGTTGTTTGAAAGATGCATGTGTGTGAAATGTGTTTCCAGAAGTAGTGGTGGGGTCACATATTTAACCCAATTCAAAAGGGCAGCTATCAATAAAATTGGAGAATCAAAGTGTTGGAATACATTCAGAATGTGCCATTAGCGTTAGAAGAACTCCAAGTTAATTAGAATCACAGGTTTATGAGTTGTGTTACCAAGACACTTGTTTTCCACCTGCTTTTATGTGGGGGTAAATACCTTACACAACATTACTACCACATGTAATTACCTTCAGGAATCACTGCATGCCTTAAATTTGTATAGTGGCATTACCTAGTATTGCATACCTCTGTAAAGCACTCCATTGTACCTCAAAGTTCAATAAATACAATAATAATAACCTTAATAGGCTAATTACAAGTGCAGTGCTATTGGTAAAATGCCTGGTAATTATCATTACCGGGTATTTACCACTCCACCTAAATCTGAGTTTAGTTTTCGAAACTCTTTTTATTGTCTACTTTTGTTTGGTGGAAATTACCACTGCATACAACAGTACCGCATGTGTCCCAGGAGGATAGCTCAGCGGCAACGTGCTCACCTTGGAAACAAGACAACACAAAACAACACAGGTTCGATCCCCGGGTCAGCGCTTTGAAACCTCCTGGTATTAAGCGTGTTATAATAGGCAACTAAGAGACATACTCCTGTCACAGCGCCTGGAGGTGTGAGTGCTTTAAAAATGCAAATAAATGTGGTAATTCCAAGACCTCATGAAGTCAAATGTAGAATAACGGAAATTAGGTCCACATAACTTGTGATCATATGGACCTAACTCAAAGCCTTTCCCACATACCGTAACAGTGTCACTCATAATCAGGGCCTAAGTAGAGCATGCTAGACATTATTGGAGTGGGCATTGCAATTAGTAATCTAAACTGACTTGATGCCCACACTGCTCTCATTACCTACCTTATAATATCAATTAAAGAGTTAGTTTTGGTAGAGCTATAACAGGCAGTTTGCATGGATAAAAGGAGCAATGTGCAATTTTAAATACAGGTGTTTACTGTGTTTAAAACTCTTGACTCCTGAATAGGAGTGACATTTAGTGTCAGCAGTGCCCTTCATTGTCTGAGCTTTAGAAATAACAGCAATGGGCTTCTCTCCACCTGATCATCAGTGAGATTTATTCTTTGTTTTAAGTTAAATTGTCAGCTCAGTGATTTAATAGCTTTTTTTTATCTTCTTGTTTGTTGCAAGAAAACGTGCATAATGTCCATGTTGTGGCGACCATAATCAAGAAAAGGGACATTTTACCCTCTATTCATGCAAAATATCCTCAACACTTAGGTCAAAAGCATAGCAACAGCGATTTCTATGAGCGCTGTTTTAGAAATTCTTGACTTTATGGCGCGTGAAGGTCCAAAGAGTTACCGACAAACGTGTCACCTTGAAGCAAAAGCAGGCCCAACACTGCCGCTTAGGCACTGCTTCAATTATGACTTGCTGCTAAAATAGAGGGCTTGAAAGTAGTTTGGATTCCCAAAACATGGAATGACTTCTACATTTCTAGGTTTGAAATTGTATAACTTCCTCCTGCATAATCATTAACTAAAGCACTCCTGTTACCTGTGACATATTAACCATTTTTGGACGGCAAGAAGCGAGCTGTTTTAGCCCTTCTGTAGCTGTGACATGCGCATAACACTGCTGCTTCTGCCATTTGAAGATCCCCACACAGTGGTATCATGTCTGCCCTTCCAACCTGGCTCTCTGAAGGGATGTACTGCCATGCAATCAAGTTATGCCTTTCTTTCAGATTTTACATTGATGGATAGTATCCATATGGGTCAGGCAGGGAAGTCATACGATAGTAGGAATGGTTGACCATTGACAGCGAACAGCCTAATGTTACAGATGATTTTGATGAATGCATGCTCAATTCATTGTTCTATAATTTGTGTCCGAAGTGTGTTAAGTGTTGATTGTGTTGCTGAACAAGAACTTGTCTGGATACTCGATTTTACTCTCCTGCTTTTTTTGAGAGTGGGCTAAGCGTTCATTGTGTTGCGAGGTGGTCATAGCATGGGCGAGGAGGCTTCAATGTTTGTGTGGAGTTTGCTAGTCAGGACCCGAGGAAACCTGAGCACCCTACCCTTGATACCCGCAAGTTTGTTTCCTCCTTACTTGCAAGGTAAAATGTGAAACTCCACGACCTACATTCTTTTTGTCTCAGGCTGTGGTTAGGCTCTGGAGTGCCAAAACTGGTTGCAATTTTCTTAAGCTGACTTGAACTTTAATTTATTGGCAGGCCAGCCTCAAAGTGTTTGAAAATTTTAACTGTTAATTGAGATATTTTGTGTTTATCAAGACGAGGCTTTTTACGTGATATATATATATATATATATATATATATATATATACATATATATATATATATATATATATATATATATATATATATATATATATATATATATATATATATATATAAATAACACGTAAAAATATATAGTGGGATTTTCAGAGTGATTCCCTTCGCCCTGCTTACCCGTGAGTAATTCTTTGTTCATTACTAGTCTCTGGAGGGGAGCCCAGGGGCAACGTGCTCGCCTTGGAAACAAGACAACAGAGGACAACACCAGTTCGATCCCCGGACTGAACTTGGAAACCTCTGGGTATTAAGCGCGTTATAAATAACCTATCATATTGGTTCTGTGCCTCCTGTCTCCTGTTTAATACGGCCCGGTGCTGCTGATTTCAATCCATTACTGGAAAATGCCCGCCCCTGTTTAAAATCCACGCTGATGCAGCATGCCCCTGCTCCGTCACTGAACCACCCTTACAAACGTGCAGATTTGTTCTTGCCCAGTGACATGGTCAACGTTGCACCATCCCCCACACTTTGCCTGAAGTCCCTGCACCTGGCTCATTGTAAGCCTCTTTTGCTTGCACACATGACTTTCCGGCAAAAAACATTCACCTTACAAAACATGCCTACATTAAAACTATGTAATTCGACCCTGCAGGATTCTAAAAATCAGGGGTGTTGCTAGGTCTGGAAAAGACCTGTGGCTACGCTACTGTCAGGACTCAGGGCTAGCTAGCCTTTGGTTGTAGCTCCTGAGATTCTATCTGGGGCTACACCCAAAGGACCAGGGGCTATAGCCTCCTTGCCCCCCTCAACCCCCCAGGAACGCCTCTGCTAAAAATCACTGCTTGTTATCTGGTCTACAACAAGTTATGCCCTGATGTCATTTCTTCCAGCAAAGCATTGTCGGAGGATATTATTTCTGACATTTCTATTCCCCTTCAGTCTTTGGCTCCATGATTCTTGAAAAAGTGGCTAAAGCACTCCGCTATGGACCATTGAAATGTCCTCAACTGCCACCTCTGCTGTCACTTCCTTTATTCCATCTGTGGAAACATCTGTGGAAACTTTGACTGGCCACCACTCAACTACACATGCTGCAAACACGACTCTAGCCCAGGCTGCGGGTCATGTCTGCTTGGTTCATTCATGCTATTTTCCTGAGAATGTATCTGTGACTACAATACCTTTCTCTCCGGCCAATTTGGTGCCCTTGTCCATCTTCTGCAAGTCTGATGTTGAGGTTCCCGCTCTGCTACCTCTACCAGCTCTATCTCCTTATGTGGATTTTCCTTCTGTATTTTGTGGCTTCCCTTATAATCTTACCCCTGGTGATCCCCACCTTGGTGCTGCTCATCCTGTCACTGGATGTAGAAATAATGGCTTTTCACCACCTGCATCTATCTGCTCCTCTGCATCGTTGGTTTTGGCAGATATCAGCTTCTTCTCTGTTGCTATGTTCAACATATTGGAGTCGCTCCTATCGGAACTCTCTTCCAAATGTAATGTGATCACTGCCAAACTGGATGCTCAGAACGTATTGCTTAGAAAAACTCTAGATTTTGTGAAGTGCATTGCTCAGGCATCGACGGGCCATGAATCATACTAGTCAATGGCTTGTATCAATCAGCTGGCTTTCATTCTCTGATTCTCTTATTTGTTCTTCTTCTAATTGTTTGTTTTTGTCAGTTTCTTCTTAATCACTGCACCCTCATTTGGCCTTTCATCCATTGATGCTATTTCTTCTGAGCTATGAAGTGGTCCTGCAGAGCTGTTTGTCAAGCCTCTATGTATTAATCTTTGGAGGGAAAAAAAGAGAATGGGTATGGCTGCTGCTAGATCCTCTGACACTATGGCTGTCTTGTGGGTTGTATCTTCCCCTGCCCCATTCTCTTCCCTTTTCTTAACCCCCCGGTGACCTGATGTATCCAGTGAGGCTAGCAGCTGTGCAGTAATTCGATCAAACTGGGTAACCACTGCAAAAGCCAACAACGGCTTGTTGATTAAATATGATTATGCTGCACAGCACCTAGGACCATGTGCTGACTCTTTGACTACTGGTGTGAATGTTAAGCACTTACACAATTCTGTGCCTGGGAGACTTCCGGCTGGTGTGCCTGCTAGTACTGCTTCTCCCACAGGGTTCATTTCCAATGTGGAGGGGAAGTCTACCGCAAACTCTTTTGTCCTGATTGAGGGACCCTCCAGCTTCATCGCTCCAACTGCTCCCTCCCTGTCTCGTTTGGGTTACAGGACCCTGTAGAACCCATTCAAGGTGCTAAGCAACTCCTGTCCTGTCATCTTGCAATACTGATACTTAGGCCCTTCTAATTCATTGTGTCTTTGGTAAAACTAAGGGGCAGTCCTAAATCGCTCCTGGTTACTTGATCTTTTCCAGTGCATTATCCCTTTGCGGCTTCTACATAGTGATGACATTAAAACAGTCGATATTTGAGATGTATTGACCAATCTACAGCTGTGGTTTATCTCCATTCTGGGGAAACCATGGCTTATATTCTGGAGCATGCTGTCTCATCAATTGACTGGGATACAAGTGCATGTTAATTGATTATTTGTATGGTCAGAGGTCATAGGTACTGTCCAGTGGAGTCGGCTGAGGGTTGCATGTTTGATCAGTACCCTGTTTGTGCTCAGCACCCAGCCCTAGTTTGCCACTTGGAAAAGGGATGGGGGCAGCTCCGACTGGGTAGGAGTGCCACTGGGCATGTCTGTCCAGGCTGGTTGGCAAAGGGGGATCCAAGAGCCTATAGCTGTGTCCCACCATTGTCCTGGAACAGCTGTGGCTCAAGCCACTTATTCAAGGAGGGCAGCTACTTTGACAACTTAGACCAATATTTCGTTGTTGCCCCAGGAGACCTTGCTGACCAAGCCAGTGGTAGTGGACGGGTGGTACTTCATCATCAAGCTGGAAATCCTTGGCCCCTGGGGGTGCCCTAAGGGTGGGTTGCTTCTGCGTACTAAGAACTTCCTAAGAATGGTGGAACTACTGACTAGCTCTCCAAATATCCTGATGGCTGGGAGTACTGTGCCCTCTGATGGTGGCCACAGGGAAGTTGTAATCAATAACCTTTACGACCCTCCCTATAGGCAAGCCCATGTTCAAGTTTTGTCTGATAATGGATAGTCTGATTGGTCGTTTGACCACCTGCCCCCTTTGTATCATCTGTGGTAACTTTAATTCCCAGATTCCTGCACCATCCATTTTGGCTTCTTTTTATGGATTGCATTTCTCTTCTCCAGCTGAGGATGGCCTTCTCTCTCACTCCTGTATAAGGGGCTTGGAATGGGCTATGTCATTGTACTCATTTGGGTTTTTCCATGATTATAGGTGCTACTTCATCGGACAGCTAACCAAAGTGCACTCGTTTGGTACCAACTCCAGAAGTATTTCGGACTATGGCTTTACAGCCAGCGATCCTACTTTGGTGTTTGACATGGACATCTCTTCTTGTCTTTTTGAGTGACCACTCCTCTCTTTAAACTTTGTTGAGCCTTCTCTGGCCCCTGACCCAACCGGGGCTATAACGGTTAACTCCTCACTAAACTGTATTTCCTGGAACAAGCAAAGATTGGAGAAAGCCTCCCTACTGCCTTGGCCTCCTTCGCTGACCGGTCTACCCCTAAGGACCCGGGCACCTTTAGTGCTCACCCCCTTGAGGTGATATGTGATTTTGGGGAAGTAATTTCGACTCTAGTTACTTACATTTTTAGAAAAAGATACTCCAATCACCAGCGACCTACCCTCTTTCTGAATGTCCATCAGCATTCCTATGAAATAATAATTGTATCTATGAATAAGGACTTATGTAGGGAACTTCTCAACATAGTGGGGACTTAATTGGACCCATATGTCTGCGCATCCCGATTGAACAGGGCTAAACATTCCTACCGGAAATGCACTGATATATGCAGGAATGTTCACAATGGCGCAGGCTGGTTAATGTTGCCCTCGTAAAGGACACACGCACATTTTGGATTTTGGTCACTGGTGACCACCGAGAGCGCGATTTGCTGGGTGCCACTGAATCAGCATGGGTTGAACACATGACTAAAACGCTGCGAGGAGACACTGCTAAATCTAATGACTGTGGCTCCTTCCGGAGCAGATGGCCTTATATGCATTCCTCTGCAGATATCACCAGTATCATTTCTAGTAGCAAGTCATCGCAAGCTTCCGGGCCAGATGATATTTGCAATGATGTTCTTAAAAAAGATGCAGACTGCTGGGGTTCAGCATTATACTGCCTATTCCACTGGATCAGTGAGTCCCAACAGATCCCACTCTCGTGGAGAGATAGCATTAGTGCTCCCTTCTGGAAAAAAGGTGATCAATCCATTCGGGAAACTATTGTCTTCTCGCAATGCTCGATGCTTCGTTTAAAATATTCATTTGTATGAGCCTTTCTGATCAATGGACCTGGGCTGTGGAGACCAAGATAATTCCACTTAAATAGACTGGCTTCCAACGGGGTCTGAGCGCAAGAACCAACTGTGTTGCCCTGCAGTCTTTTATTCAACAGGCTTGCCTTATTCGCCAGTGTCCTGTATATGGTCCATTTATAGACTACAGTGCAGCTTTTGTCTCTGTTAGCCACAATAAGATCTGTCAGAAGCTTTCATTTTTAAATATTCCATCCGGCCATTTGTCTATGATTATTGTACTACACACTGAAACTAAGATAATAGTTTGGTTGGTTCAGACTGGTTCTACTTCTTCTTGGATCCTGAAAGCCTGGGGTTTGAAGTAGAGTGGCATTCTTGCCACTCTTCTGTTTATTCTATTTCTAGCAGACATGGGCCTGGCCATGGTAAATCCTACAGCAATTCCCAGCCTTGGGAGACGTTCCCCTCCAATGGCTGGACTACGCAGATGATATTATCCTGCTGGACCTTAGCCCTCCTCGACTACAGGCATCTCTGGGCTCATAGAAAATATATTCAGATTCTCCGGACCATGTGGCTAATATCAAAAAGACCAAGATCATGGAATTTCACTCTCCTGGCAGTCAAAAGATCACAGTCCCTTGCACCTGAAAGGGGTTCGAATTGAGATGGTTAATGTGTGTCAATATCTTGGAATTCTCTTTGATGAGGGCCTTTGTGGTGACTCACACTTTGCTCATGTTAAACGTAGGTCTTCTAAGGTGACCAAAACCCTGGGAAAAATGGTTTGTACTGGTGGTGATTACTCCATTGGTATTTTGTCACAGTTATACCTGGCTAGGATCAGCCCCATCCTTATGTATGGTGCCATAGGTGGGCATCCTAACAATGAGATGGGAGTGGAAAGACTTGAATCACTCCTTCTTAAGAGGCTGTTCCAATTACCCCTGCATGCTCCAGTTTAATCTATTTCTTCTTTTTTAGTTTGGTGTCTTCCTGCACAGCATGATTACAGCTCTCTTTTTAGACACACATTGTCATCTGAGCATGCGCTGAGGCTTGTTCATTGAACTCCATTTTCTTTAGTGCTGCCCTGTCTATAGTTGCTTACCTGCACCATCATGCTTTTTACTACATTCTTTCAGCAGCAGGATGATGGTCGAGCTTGATTCCAGTCCCCTGTGAGAGCTGGGCCTACCCTAGGTTTAAGGCTGCTACGCACAAAGTTGTATTTGCTTTCTACCATGAGCAGTACACCACTAAGGAGAACAGTAGTCTATTCACGGATTACATCCTTAGGTGAGAAAGCCCTCCGAAATATGTTGACCAATTTGTGGGCAACAGCTTGGTATTGGATTACCTCAAGGTTAAAATCAACTCTGTTAAAACCAAGGCCTTTGTGCATGTGCCGCCTATGTGGCACTGATTCTCTTGAGTCTGCTAAGCATCTGCTAATTCATTGCGAGATGCTGGACACACTTGTGGTCCTAACAGCAGCAGGCTTGGACCTCTCACTCTCTGACCAAGCATTATGGGAGTTATTTATGGGAGGAACCACAAACCTTGTATCGTCTTTTTCATCATTTTCTTGAAGAAAGTGGCACACATGCTGGAGAATCTCTCATCTGTGGTCAGTTATTAATTTGCTCATTTGTGGCACTTTGCAAAAATAAAAAGAAGTTCATGTTAATTTTCAAGGTGCTTCATTCCTTGATAGGCATGGTACTGTATAAACATAGCACCCAGTGCCTTGCCAAAGAGATAAAAGAGACAGGTCATCTAGCTCAACATTGCATGTGCCTTTAATAAGAGAAGTTGTTATCTTCGGATTACACAACTAATGATCAGGTTTTGTCTTCAGTATTAAATATTCAAGCAGGTTAAATCCCCAGTGGCACATTTATCACACATGGATGGGTCAGCTCTCTAGTTACACACTGCCGTGACAAGATTGCTAATCCCTCAAACTTGAACATCACAGCATTGAAGCCTTTGCTCTCAGTGGAGAAGGAATCACTAGAGATCCGCAATTCACCGAATAGCACCCATTTATCACAACGATGGCAGGAGGCAGTTCCCTGGGAAATTCTAATTTCTGATGGGTAAGCCCTATATTTTTATATGCTGCTGCCAAACCATTGATCCTTTTCAGAACGGCCCAAAATAGGCCCATAGTAAGGTTTGAGGTCTAAATTAGCCACGGAGTCTCATGTTCCTTTACGTTTTTCTGTTAGGTGGCAACAAAACCATGCTTCATGTGAATCATGGTTGCTTTCTCCAAAAGATGTTATCCATCATTGCATGTTTAACCACATATTCCACACATTAATCATCCCAGTATTGTGTACACTTCACATTGGCCCTCATTATGAGCCTGCTGGTAACCCGCTGATGCTACCGATGGGTTGCTGGCAGACTCACCTTACCGTTACTGGCCCCCCGATTTTCTGTTACTGGGATATTGCGCGTTCTGGCACAGGACTTCATGGAATGGCCTTGCCCCTATCACCAGCACCAATTGATAGGGGCAATTCTTTGCCCGTAGGGGCATGAACTTCTGGCAGGTCAGGTCTGACAGTAGTTCACTGCCCCTACCAGCAAACTCAGAGTGTGCCGGTCTGGGAAAAATGCCAGATCCGGTACTGCTGGCTGTTTTTACCAGCATTTTTCCCGGATCGGCACACTCATAATGAAGGTATTGTGCCTTCTCAGTGTTTCTGCACAGATGGTATTTTGACCATATTGTTTAAACCATAACGGTATTGTACCTATAATCCTAAATACACGTTAAATGTGTCTTTCAAAGCTATGTTGTGGGGTATTTCTTAAGGTAAAAACTATTTTTACCCAATATGGACGATGTGAATGAAATACATTAGTGTTCATAGCACTGATTTTTAGACTGAAATAATCGGTAAAGATGGCCACAGATGTTCTGCCATTTTATCTCAGTCGACCACATGTACACTTGCAAGACAAACACTACAATTTTGTTGTTTACTTATGTACATTTTCATCAAATGTATTTATATCACTGACAAAAACCAAATAAAATGTTCAGAACAAAATTAATTATAATATGCCGCTCACTAAGAACATTGAGGGATATTTAATGAGCAGAGTAAACATCACACATGCTCCCAACTAATCGGGATGCAACTGACGGCCAGAGACACCCTAGGAATAACACGCTCAGTGTGACTGCAGACTAAGCAAAATAGACAAAAACAGACTGCCATGTTAAATATTTTAATTGCAACTGTGTAGCTATTGCTATGTATCTGACATTTTGACCTCAGACTTTCTTGAATTTACATTTGAAAAAGCATTGATTGCTTGCAAGGATAAGCTCCAAATGCTGAAAGGGGCGCACAAAATGAGCAAATGTAAATTCTCTCTACTTATGGAAATCCAAAATCCTGTGCTTAATCGTTCATTAGGTGTTCACAAACCCTTCCAATGTCTGAGCATTACAAGCAGGAATTGTACTTGAAATGTCACTAAAAACACCATCCCCAAAATAATGCTGGGTGAGGCTGATTTACAAAGTGTTTTTTTAATGGGACATTATATTTTTGTAAACCAGGATCTGTGTATTTGATATTACATTTATGCTATATGCACGAAGGGCCCGATTCATGGAAAAGAGCACATCAAACCTGCAAGTGCCACCTTCTGAGTTTGACACTGCACGAGCCTGCGTGCAGAATAAAAAATGTGGGCCCTGCGTATTCATGGAATTTCTGTGCATGGTACCCATATATGCAATTTGTGGCTGGAACCTCCCCGACCCACCCCCACACAAAGTAAAAACAGCCAAAACAGATAACTTTGCATGCTCCCCCAAGCGTGAATACACACACCCTTAAAACAGTGCATCTCAGGGACCCTGTGCGGACCCCGTAACTGTAACTGGCAGCCCAAGGACATGCATACAATTTCATGCAAAGCATTTCTTTACCCGGTCAATCTGCATGCAAATCCCTGTAAACAGTCCCTGCATCCCGCTACGCTGTGTACTCACTACCCCAAGAACGATCGGAACCCTGTCTGCATGCACGCACCCCTACATCCGACATGCAAACACACCTCCAGAGTTGCGATTCCTCTACGCAAGTCTGTATGCCTGCTTCCGGGTGGCAGACATTTCAGGGCACTGCGTGGGTATTTCACAGGCAAGAGTTTGTGCAGTCACATACATAAAGGCGCTTTGTCATGCGCATTTGTGGGTGTGCTATGGACTGCCTTTGGCCCATCACTCGTAACGCCCACTTTCTGACTTGTTCTTCCCCATTTTGCATGTTCTGCCCCTATTCTGGCCCCTATGCAGGCCACACCCACCCCATGAGTGGATTCTTGCTCAAGACCCTCGTCCACTCGCAGAGCAGTGTTGCGCCTGTGCAAACTCCACGCAAGTCCCGAAAAATGTACTTTTCAGTTGTTTCCATGAATCAGCGAGCAGGGTTTCTCACGCAGTTTGACGCGCAACTACCAGATTTTACGCGCAAATAATTCCATGAATTGGGCCCCAATGTCTAAATAGCAAACATATCATATATCATTTAAAATAAGCAAAGAGAATGTGTTATTTTTACCTGCATAATTCTAAGAAACGTGGACGTTACTGTTTTGACAAAAATTACCTGGGCGTTTCATGGGGCTGTGGTGTCAGTACAAATGATGTACAGGCTCCTTACATTCTTTCACCCAACATAACTGAATCCTTGCGGAGAGTGTCAAGGTGAAATGTGTTAAAAAAAATAAAAGACAACAATATTCTATCCCTGTTTAACGGATATCTATGTAGGCTGGACAGAAACCATTCATATGACTGTTGTCATGTTTTAAAAAAAATATTCAAGACCAGTAAGGGATGATCCTCTCGTGCATTGCCGATCCCCTTGCACCCGTTTCCAACAGGAAAAGGGAGATATTTAGCTTTTCCATTAATTTCTTGTTTGTTACTTGGAATTTGTTCCTGAAATCTGTGAAAAAGCTCCTATCTACACTGTGGTTTGCAGAACTGGGTACCGGGGTGGTAAATGGCATCTAGGCCTCAATGAGGTACATTATGAAGCTACTTGGAAATGTGTCATAACATTTTACCATGCAAGGGAATGGGTCGTGAGATTTCTTCTGTAACTATATATCGAGAGACCACCTTTAACCTGGGGAGTTCATTCTCCTCCAAATCAAAGAGCCTTACGATCATTTGTTTAAGTTTCTAGCACTAGCCCTATTGAAAACACATACAGAGTCATGTAAACCCCCCTCCCCTCTCCCAATGCCAACTGTGAGCCAAGAACCAGGCCGGGGTACAGAACAAATATATATTTATTTAAATTAGAAGCTCAATGAATAATTGCTTTACTTGATACACTAGCCACCTTGTCTGTGGCAGACAACACCGCTTCAGTTACAAAACAGGTAAAAACTACTTGATAAAGTTTAGAGTGACAATAACGGACAGTTTTAACATGAGAATGCTTTACACATGGGACATGCAGTCTGTTGTTTAATTTCCTGCACACTTTAAAATGCTTGCAGACTTGGACAAATGCAGTTGGTAAATTGCACCCTGGTTGCTTTTCACCCGAAAACAATCAAAAATTGTGCTGCTAGCAGGGTAACTTACAAACTCTCAGGAGAGCTTGTATATTGTTCCGTGGAAATTACACTAGTTGCACTTTGCAAAGTGCCCTCTCCTCAGCACCAAAAACCAATGCATCAGAGATATGGAGCACCCCTCTGTTTAAAGGGCTTGTTTTCGGGCTCCCCTCTACCACCTCTTCAACTTCTCTCATCTCTGACTGTCTGTCTGCCATCCATGAGTGGTGTGACGCTACAGATCTCTGCCTTAGTGTCAGTAAGACAGAGATCGGCACACCTGCACCCTACTTTCCTGTCACTCTCTAGCTGGTCTCCCTTGGCCCTCTTCCTGTTCCCACCTGTGAGGCTAAGAACCTTGGAGTCATCTTCAACTCCACCCTCTCCTTTGCTCCTCACATCTCTGATATCTCTAAAAAGTCAAACTACCAACTGCTCCTCCTCAGAGGTATTCTTCCTTTCCTCTGCTTCCCCCAGAAGCTTATTCCATCTAGATCTGTCTTTCTAGGCCTGACTACTGTAACAGCCTATTTCTAAATCTGCCTGCTTCTACTCTCCGCCCTTTGCAACTCATCCAGAAAAAGGACTGCAAAATATGTCCTTGGCCTCAAGCCCAGGGATCGTATCTCTCGAGCACTGACATCTCTGCATTGGATCCCAGTGGCCGCGAGGATAGAGTTCAAGACCCTCTGCATTGTCCACAAGGTTCTCTGGAGCCTGGGTCCTGAATACCGCCAACTCTCTCTTCGTAAATACCTTCCTACTCGAGCTCTTTGCTCCTCCTCCTCCAACTCCCTCTTGGTCAGTTGCTTCTCCAAGCAACAAGTTAGTGGTAGATCTCACTCTTCGGCAGGGCCTCCCTCTGGAATAGCCTGCCTTCCTCTCTGAAAATTGAGGGGTACCATATTCAGTTCCAGAAGCACCTCAAGACCTTCCTCTCTGCTTCTGCCTTCTCTCTTCCTCTCCCCTGCTGATCTCTGTCTGCTTCTGCTCTTGGCATCTGGTTACCCTCTGATTTCCGGGGCAAGAGCCCTGCCCATCAAGCTGCAAACCTGCACTGCCTTCTTGCATCCCTTGCTCCGGGGTCTGTATCTACAACCCTACAGTCCCCTTACCTGCACTTATTTATGCCTGCTGTTCTTGCTTAATTCATACACTTGCCACCTGTTGACCGCACTACCGTTTGTTGCTTTTTTGTCATGTGTTCAGCACTTTCCACTCCTCCCTTGCCACTTGCACTTTCCCCCTTCCCTTTGCCCTGCACTTGCACGTTCTCAAAGTCACTCAGCCAAGTAAGATAGCTGTTTCTGTCCTCCCTTGTGCCCCCTCCCTTGCCTTGGCATGCCCTGAAACACTTGTGTATGGGCACAATGTAAATAAAATATCATATCATATCATATCATATACAATCCATTGCCCACCACCCCTCTCTGCTGAAACAGTACATGATGTAAACATGAGGGACCTGCTGGAGGTTTTCTGGAAGAGCATGAATGGGATATGACTGGGACATCTTTGAGGAACAAAATTGTGGATGAGTCCACTTTAACCTTATTGCTTAGATTAGACCACAATGATGTGTCTACCCATCACATAGGGGGAGTTACTCAGTGTGCCAGTAGACCATAACTCCTCTGAATTTCCCTTCCTAGAAAGCATGAGGAACCTCATAAACAGAGACTAGAAGGAGCCTGTGAAGTGGAATATTCTGAAAGTGGTTAGGATAATTGATCCTCCATTTAGTTTTCCCAAATACACTCAACATAGATTCTCTCCCTCCTTGTTTCTCTGGGCTCACCTCTTTGACCATCAATTATGCTATTTCTGCTGACCCTGCTGACAAGAATGTTGAATACTCCCTCAAGAAAGATCACGGGGTAGAATGTTTTGCTCTCAGAGCCACATCATACTTGGAATGACAATTGCCCTTCTGCACAATTGACTGAATATAAACGGTCAATTAGGATATATATGCGGGGAAAAACCCCTGCAACCCCCACCCAATCCACCCCCCACAACCCCCCACCCAATCCCCTTATATTATTATTACTCCAACCCAACCCATTATATATAAATGACCATATGGTCAATTGTGCAGAAGGTCAATTTGGACCACTGCATAACAGTCAATTGTGTCATTCGAGAAATTGTACTCGAACAATTTGGGCAATACCACTTGGATAGCACAACAATGCCCAGTTCCTGGTCTCTCTCCTGGAGGAGTGTGTTGACTATGACATCTTAGCGATCCTGGAGAAGGAGATCATGTTCTACTCAAATATCTCTCATGATCCATTATCCTCCATAATTTGTCTAAGGTCAGGGCAAACACCATGTCAGGTTGAGACCTTGGGAGGCTAGATCTTCACAGAGGGCCATCTACTTTGTCTACCCTTTTTTGATCAACTCGTGTTTGGTTCCAAGGTGGGGGAATAAAGTTCAGCAGAACCAGGATGGGAACAAATACTCAACCACAATCAGACCAAGACCCTGGGTTCAGTACATGTTGTAAAAGTTCTTTCCATAACCTCCAGAGTCAGAGCTGGTGGACTAATTGAAGAAGAACTAATGCAGGAGAGTATTCAGGACTTGGTTTCAAAGGGAGCACAGATTCCAGTCCCTTGTATTGAAGAGACCAAATGTGCCTTCTCCATTGTATTCCTTGTACAGAAGCAGTAAGGGGAATGGAGACCCATTGTAGACCTACAGGCAGTGAATGTCTTTGTTCAGAACCTGAATATTGCAGAGGATGCACTGCACACCTCGCTTTCAAAGTTATATGGTGGGGCATGAATTAAGGTTTATGTACATGAGGACCTATCAATGTACCAACACTCTTGCTAAAGGTGTTGACTGAGAGGAAGGATTGTAGACAACTCAGAGAGATCACTGATGCTCCAGTAAAAAATGTTATAACAGCTTGCAAATTTAACATGTGATGACTAACACAAGTATCAGAATAAACAATCACTGTGTAATTCATGTGAGGTACATTTCACAAGAATAGGTTATACCAAGTCCACAATGGTATGAGTAAGAAACTTCAAAAAGAATGTTGTCTCTTATCACAATTATACAATTCTAAATAGCCTCAAAGGATGTATACATATGGGTAGTTCTACCTAATGCATGTTGGTCAGGAGACCTTCTTGAGATGCATTTGAGGCTAAAAATCAATACAAAATTTGAAAGGCAAGAGTGTGTTTAAGATGGCAGAGTGAACAGATGTACCGTTTTACACTGCTCCGAACCCTGGCACTGATAGTGATATGATAGCCCATCCAAGGGATCAGATTCAAACATTTGGTCCGCTGATACCCATAGAGCAGTGGAGAATTGTGGGGGTCCAAGAGGTTTCCCGATCGAGACTCAGTGACTCACAGTGGTGGTGTGAAGCTGTGACTGCATCGGGAAAATGCCCTAAAGCCTTCCTGGGCTGTGTCTACTGAGCTGTGGCAGCAAGTCATGAGACCAACTCTACTCGTGCCCTGAGGGAGAGAGAAGACTTGGAGAACTGGAATCATTGTGGTGATGGTAGATGGTAGACATTATGCTGAAACCATCCCGAAAAACAAAAGAAGCAAAACACATAGGAACGCAGGCATTTCTCACCATACCAGCTACACCATCCCCCACTCTGGAGAAAACCCTGGACAAACATATTGAGAGAGATGCCGGGGAGGCTATGTCTGCCATGTCTGACGCAGCACCTCTTGCAGCTGAATTCTTACTGTTTGAAATATTTGAAAGACTCACTGCACATGGACATGTCATCACTAAGAAGGAAATGTTTGACTTTATCAGGGGAAAAGAAGAAACAATAATTCACATCTGGGGGATAATGAGAGACGCATTACCCTGATCGAGACTGACTTACGTACGCTGACGGAGACCATGGCATTGCTTCGAGAAACCACTAAGATGCTCCAAATGTAATGTGATGAACTGGAGAACAGGGCCACATGGGATAACCTTCATATACAATTCATTAATTGAGAGAGACCACATTGAGGAATGCATGGTCCAGCTAATTAAAGAGATTATCTCTGACTATCCCCAAACAGAGTTCAAAATAGATAGACATCTGACAGAAACTTCTGTTCCTCAATGCCCTTGGGGTTCCAATACAAGTTGACCAGAGCATACAAATCATTATCAATTGATACGATAGTTAATTGTGAGTATGAATTTGGAACAAAGGAGAAAATTATTTTTATTTTAGAACTTGTTTTAACCCCAGTTAAGAGACCAGATATGGGACGACCTCTGTCGCCCTTCAGGGCTGCAGAGAAATGGAGCTCATGATCGTCACAACTTGGGGCATCCATAAGCCAAGTGTCTTGTAGTAAGATCGAATAATGCTTTAGTTTAGCTTCGAATTCTTATTGTTTATGAGATGATAATGGCCTCGAGTATTCCATGAGGCTAAAGTTATGATACAAACAGAATCCAAGGTTTGCTCTAGTTAACTTCTGGAGCCACAACTACAATTGCATTTCAGACCAGATTTTCCTGAATTTCCTGCTGAGGTAACCTGTGAAATTTCCTGGGCAGACGCCTCTATCCTTGAGCCTGATTTTGGCTGTTCGCTATTAGAGGAAGAGGGGCCTACCAAAATTATAAAACCAAGTGCAAATAATTGATCTTTTGCTTCCCAAATGAGATTTCAAACAACTCGGGAAGGTGGAGTCATTGAAAAATTCAACCTGTTCTAAATCCGCAGTATTTATATCCTCTAACAGAGGGATGTCGGAAAATATTTCCAGGATGCTACGTCTGTTGAGGGTATACTGGGGATACGGTAGGGGGCGACAACTTAGAATTAAAACTGATGAATTCTTAGATCAGTCTTTCAAATTTGACGTTAATTTTAAACTGTTTTTGGGAGTCACAGAAGTAGAGACAGCAGAGGATTTATTTTGATTGGGTGGTAGAATAGATTGTAACAAAAGAGACACTTCTGCATCATGTTTGGATTGGGGAGATCGTATAGCTGGATTGGCCTCTCCAAGAGTAAATTGAACCTTTGACGTGGGATTGCTAGTTAAAGTGGGCCGTATGTCAACCGACGCTTCCTTATTATCATCCAACACCAAAACAGGATAAGGAACAGGGACAGGGACTGAGAAGCTTGGTAATGGTCCTGAGGAAAATCTAGTCATATAAGCATCAACTTCCTTTCTGATTTCCCGTTGTCTTAGATCTATTGCTGTGAGCTTATTTGTATCAGGAATAACAGTTTTAAGATTTTTAGATTTTAGAATAGATCGCAGATTTTTATGGATCTGGACTGCCTCTGTTAAATAGTCCAGCTGGCCAAAGTCTGTCACGGACAAAGAAACTGTTATACTTTTAGGAGCTGAAGTGCTTTGCCGATTTTCATGGTCTTGAAAGGCCCCAACTAAATTGTCCAAAGGAGCATACAGCACTACTGTTAAAGTGGCAGAGTTAGCATTAGAGAGTTTCAGTTTGCAAGCTTGATTTAAATGTTGATATTTCTTCGTGACATCCAAAGAGGCCAATTGAGTTTTCTTCGCAGGTACGGTCAATGTTTTGATAAATTGCTTTGTGGCAGCTGAGGCTATAGATTTGGTCATTTTAATATTTTTAGATTTTTTTTCTGTAGAAGCAATAGTTTTATTACTTGATGAAGTGTGTTTACAGAAAATGGTATAAGGTTCCTGAGAAGGTACTTTACTATGCGTGTCATGTGACGTTGTATCAGATTTCTTTATGTCAGCAGTGCGTTCAGTAATTATATAACCAATATAGGGAAGAGCAGATACGAAAATCACCTCATCAGCAATATTTTTATTGTCTTTTAGCAGTGTGCCGGTAGTCTTAGCTTTTGTAAGAGAAGGACCCACTTTTGGCACCGGACACAGAGTGTTGACACCCTCACGCACTTCTAAAACAGATACATATGAAGTACTGTTGTCTACCAAAACAGAGGAGGCCTGCATACATTCAGTTTGAATATCTGCATCATGACTTTCGCTGATAACATTAAATCCTGTTTAGTTTGCCACGCCAAAGCTGCACTCAGCTGTGTGCTTTGAGCATTCAGTTTGCTGTTTAGGGTATCAAACAACTGGGAGATGGTCTTCATAGTAAGATTTAACGCATCCAGAGTCAATTCCACAACCTTTGGAATGCCATGGATGTTTTGTCGATGTTCTGAAATGTTAGGTTTCCGAGGAGTCGGTACAAAGAAAGAAGAGGTTATGTTTGATTTAGTAGAGCCAACATTAGAAAAGATCTCAGGGGAAAAAGAAAGATTTTCTGCAATCTCAAGCGCAGTGAAGTCAAAGCCCGGTGACTCTAAATCAATAACCACGGGACCTCTGGCATCAGCCGGAATTGAATCCTGACTTGTCGAAGCTGGGGGGGCTATGGAATCTCCTCTCAAGACTGTACTGTCAGAGAGAGAGATGTTATGAAGGAGATCTCAGCTCCTGTTCCTTCTTCAGTTGCCTTGATGTGAGAATCCCCGGCTACGATGTTACCTTGGTTTCTAGAAAATGGCCTGTCACCTTTTAAGGGGATACTGTTTAAAAACAGGGGCAGGATAAAAAAAGCAAATGTCACAAACTGTAGAATTTTTGGACTTTACAGATAAACGTGACCTCGCTTTCCTTGCTTTTGGACATGCATTTGGAGTGGAGCACATTTTAGACTGCAAAGGTATGTTTGTCATAGTTGTTATTGACTCGTTAGGGGCGTCGGCTTTCTGAACATCACAATGAATAGGGGGCATGCCTGTACGAAGCGTATACAAGCTCCGCTTCATTTACTGGCAATTAGGTGATTTCAGAATCACAACACAGAGTGGATAGCAACAACAATGGAGCACTAAAATGCAGCTCAAATAACAACACACAGAACCAGGAGAATAAAAAAATAATAAAAAAGGAGGGCCGCTCGTCCGCGACGCCACGGCGAAGCAGTACTTCCTCGGTACTTCCCTCTGGTGCAGGCGCGCTGGTTCGCACGCTTGCTGGATTAAATAGGCGGACGCCAAAAAAAAAGGGGCAGAGCCAAAGTCTTAAATGTTCGTGGCCTAATTAAAGGCTTTTCCAAGACTAGAAGAAAAAAAAAAGTATATGATAAATATATAATACTAGTATTCCTACTACAGTCCACCAACAATCCACTCAATAAGAGTTATTCTTCACACTGTTGAGGAACAAAGTACCGTGTTGTTTGCAGAGCAGATTTCTGGAGCAGCATAAAGAGTGGCAAAGCGGTACTTCCTCGGTAGTTCCCTCTGGTGCGCGCGCGCTGGTGTGCGTGCGTGCTGTATCAAATAGGCGGATGCAAAAAAAAAGGGGCGGAGCCAAAGTCTTAAATGTTCTTGGCCTAATTAAAGGCTTTTCCAAAACGTGTTGTTTGCAGAGCAGATTTCTGGAGCAGCATAAAGAGCGGCAAAGCGGTACTTCCTCGGGACTTCCCTCTGGTATGCACATTATGCAACAACTGGAGAAAATGTCTTTGGAACCAATGCACTGTCAGACCATAATATCGTTACTGCACATTTTTGACAACTCAACTGTCTTCTCATAGGAGACCATGTGGCGAGTACCACTAGTTATATTGAGAGATACAGCCTGCTTAGAAGACTTTGAACAAACCATGAGAAATTTCATGTCATTCAATTTACCTGACAACACCTCCTTTGGCAATCATTGGCACTCACTAAAAGCAGTGGTGAGGGGCAGAATACTAGATAGCGCTTCGGCCATGGAATGGGTGAGTGCGTTCATTGAATATCAGTTGTTGGAGGTTATTAGGGAGCGTGGCAAAGGTTATAAGACAGAGGGCCTTATTAAAAGTTTCACGGAACGGGTTAACGGGCTCAGCTAATGGAGGCATCGTTACTGGGTCCTGCAAGAGGAAGAGGGAGCTAACAACGGGCCAGTCGTAATCGGCCCATTGTTAGCTCCCTCTCCCATTCCCATTGAGCCCTATGGGGGCTCAGATGGGAATGGGGAAGGTCCGGGCCCGGGTTCCCAGACAGAGGAATTACCAGGCCCTCCGAACTCAGAATGGCCCGGTAATTCCTCATTCTGGGAACCCAGTAAAGGAGCCCGGTTGGAGGCAGCCATTGACCTAATAGCTCCATGGCTATACCGCCAAACTCGTAATGAGGCCCAGTGTCATTCTAGACATGTTTTTAAATAACTAGCCACTTCCAAAAATCAACTACATCTTCTGAGATCCCAGAGGGCAGAACACATTCTGATACGATTACGACAAGGATATTATTAATATGGTACAAACCAGGGAAACTCATTGCCAATCTCTTTCTTGGTACTAAGGGGAAGGAACATGGTGTTAGGCAGAATTATATGCAGAACCCTTTGGGAACACCACACATAATTAAGACTACAAGTGACAGTACAAATTCACCTTTGGTACAAGCCTGTACTACACAGTAACGTGTCAGCGATGGCTGAGCAGCCAGACTTATCTCAAGAGCAAGTGAGCAGTATCATTAGTTACACAAAGTACAGCAATTACTATGACTCAAACAAACACTGACTCAAGGTTTCTGAGTAAAAGAATATACATTTATTTACACATCAGTTGTATAACATCTCACTAAAGTAAAGCAGTTGGAAAATCAAGTTACTAATACACCACACCACTCCCAATAGATTCTCAAAATGAAGTGTGAGCAAAATGGCACTCCAGCTATTTAAAAAAGGGTCAAAAGTCTTTTGCTCAGGATCACACAGTTCAGGGTAGTTCACAGTTAAGTCCTTGCCAACAGTTCCGGAGGAAGTTGGTCAGCAGAAAAGTTAGTTTAAAGAGAAGAGAAGGATAAGCCCTCGGATTGGCGAAAGGTTTCACATACCTTCACCGCGGCTGAACGAAACGAACAACTGGATTTCCACAGTACCTTTAAATGGAGAAGAAGCTGTAGCTGAGGCGGACGTTCCTGGCAGTTCCTGCAGGCTCACGGTTCCTGAAGCGACTGTTAGACTGGCACGGAGTAGGAAGACTGGATGGTCCTGCACTGCCCAGGGAAGAAACCAGCAGCAGAGCAAAGCAATGAATAAAAGGTGCACTCCTTAAACCCCAAGCAGGGTCTGACCTTCCTGGCTATCGGGATCACTGTAGCTCTGTACAGCAATTTTGACCAGAGGAGGGAGTCCTGGCTTGCAGTTTGGGTGAACTAGTTGGTCCCACCAGCTCAGGGGAAGAAGATTCCTGGAGGATCCTCTCTGTCGTTGAAGTCTGAAGATTCAGATCTGCAGCAGGTCTTCACCGGGCGGTTCAGTCATTGTAGGGGTCCTCTTCTTCAGCTCCTTGTCGGTTCTTTCATTGCAGTGCGACTCTGCCTTTCCAATCACAGAGACCTGCTTTTTATGCAGTTTTCCCCCGTTCTCACAGCCTGGCTGTCAATCACACAGCAGGGTGGCTGTCCTGCCGGGAGGGTCACCTAGCCAATCAAACAGGAGTGTGACTTGGGTTACCAAGGGAACCCATGGCAGGGGTCCTAAAACCCCTCCATCACATCCCGCCTACCCAGACTTTCAGGCGCCTAAAATACTAGAAAGACATTTTCAAAAAGAAATGGGGAATAATCCCTCCGGGAACCGTATAAAAACATATATGGTCCAGCGGGTTTAAGCTTGAGGCTACCAAGATAGAGTAAAAGAAATGGCAAATAAACCCAGCTGGAATCGAATAAAAATGTATGTTGTCCAGAGGGTTTTAGTTCTAGGCTACCAAGATAGCCTAAAAGAAATGGCAAATAAAACCATCTGGTACCGTATAAAAACCTATGTGGTCCAGCGGGTCTAAGTTCGAGGCTACCAAGATAGCCTAAAACAATACCATGGTTATTTAAGATAACCGTGGTAGGAAAAAATAGGGTAGTTACCACTGCCACCAGCCAAGTCTTGATGAAAAGGGAGCGAAACAATGCTCCAAGAGAAACAGACAAAAAGGGCTAAGTATTAACCCTTTCCAATACTCTATGTGAGATAGGGTGTACTGGGTCTGTGGATTTTAAAAGACTAATAAAGTTAATGGCAATTTTACATGTTCTGGGAGACAGTAGTCAGTCCCAGAAAATGGAGTCTGAGTTGGGAAGTTTAAAAGACAACCCTGTGTCACTCCAATGAATATGTTGTATAACACACAGTAAAAAGATGATGCCTATGGAGTAGGTGAGGCTCCACAGTCTATGAACACAGCAAAACACATGTAAGAGTGGGAAAAAAAGGCTCACACTCTTACCAGGTGGAAAGAAAAAATCTTAGAAATCCAGCAAAGCTGCTGAGGGACTCAGTAGGTAAGGGAAATTAGCCATCTGGAAAATTCTCCCTAACACTTGGTGAGGAATGCAAGAAAAACAAGTTACTCCTAGTGTTCTACTCAAATCCGAATGCGGTGACCGGGCTTGATCTGGAGATACAGGTTTTCTTACTTATATGGGATACCTCTACCAACTTTATCCATGGCTAGTAGCAAATATTAACATTTGCTAATAGAACAGGAAGTCCTGATGGCTATCAAAGCGTTGAAGGTAAATAAATCATCCCGCCAGTATTGCTTGATGGTTCCATTTTTTAGGTCAGTGAGCCAGCTGTTAGCAATACCATTGGCAATGATTTTTAACTCCATCACATTGGGTGTGACCTCCCAGACTCAAAGAGGGAAACACTCATCCTGAAGCCTGAAGAGTAAAGACACTAGGCTGTGGTCACCGTGCAGACCAATTGCTCTCCTCAACCTAGACGTGAACATATTTGCTAAAATACTTAAGACCAGTATAGAAAAGTGTATGCCAGGCTTAGTAGATCCGGATCAATCTGGTTTTGTTCTGGGTAGGAGAACGGCAGATACTATATGGTGAATATTACATTTAGAGAACAAGGCAGTAAGGAACCCGGCTCACTTGCTTCTTCTAGCACTCGACACAGAGTAAGCATTTGGTAGAGTGGTCGAGTGATTCCTTAAAGCCACCCTAGAAAAGTTTAATTTCTGAACTGGAATGAGGAATTCGATATTAGCCAATTACAAGATCCTATCTTGAGACTTATGGTTAACGGGGACCGTACTGCACTCATCAAACTAGGCTGAGGCACGAGACAGGGGCATCCCCTTTCCCCCATTTTGTTTTCTCTGTTTATGGAATGATTTGTTCCTAATATATATGATGGAACATATAGATTGCGGGAAATTCAGTTTGGGGCGCACATACACAAATTTACCTATTGACGGATGATATTACTCTAAAAAATGGACCCCTAGAACTCACAGCTATGGAAATAAAGCTTCAACATTTTGGATCCGTCTCTGTTTTTAAAATCGATCAATCAAAATCAGAAAACTGAAATCCATCACTCTGAGCAAGGTTAAGATTTCAGTTTCCCTACGATTGGACTTAAAAAAGGGACATTCAATATCTAGGCATCAAATATCCTCCTGACCTTAAAGATCTGTATAGAATAAATTACCCTCCTTTAATATTAACCATCCGAAAAGACTTAAACAATTGGAACACTCTGAAGCTGTCATGGTTTGGGAGGATATCTGTAGATAAAATGAAATTCCACCCCAGAATGTTATACCTTTTTCAGTTGGTTCCCATTCCGAATCCCAGCAATACAATTAGCAAATGGGAAACTATGTTGGTAAAATGTATTTGGGCAGTAGGGGTACAGAGAGTGAATAGAGAGTGATTAAACATACATCTGGAGATGAGCGGTCTCTAGCTTTTCCAAGATGCGTGAATTATTATACTATACGGCAGCACAGTTACGTCCCATGATGGAGTGGGTCCAGAAATACTCACGCAAAGTATGGTTATTCATGTAACAGGCAATCGCAGCCCACTATTTCTGCAATGGGTACGCAGACATCTAAGAGCACAGCGTATCTATAACAATATGATCATGAAAGATACCCTGGACACATGGCATAGGGTTACCGAATTCAAGGGTACCACTACGTTTCCCTCGCCCCTCATCCCAATTACTCACAACAGCGACTTCACTCCCAGACTCACAGACACTGGATACTGGGGAAGGTCAGGAATATGCTCCTAAAATTTGAGATTTGCTAATTTAAATGGTGCAAGACAGACCTGGGATTGGATGGAGGGGATATGTTTTGTTACTTACATGTACACCACTGGGTTATCCACCCAGACACTAGAAACAACATGCCTAGGATGCCCATAACTTTGGAATCAATATTCCAACTCTCCATGAACATAAAAGGATTGAGCTCTAAACGGTATAATACATTGAACACACTGTGCACACAGGAGCATAGATCATAGTGCAAAGAATGGGATAAGGAGTTGGGAATGCCAATGAAATAGTAAAGATTGGATGAGATATATAATAAAGCCCAAGCTTAATTTGTGCTCGCATTTAGCAGAAACCCACATGTAAATCCTAAAACGATATCAGACACTGACCATGCCACATGCAGTCAACTCTAACCTATCTAATTGCTTCTCGATGGGTTGCGGGCAAAAGCATACCCTTCTGCACATTCCATGGGGGTGCCAAATCATCCAGACCTTCTAGATGGAAGTCAGATCTAGACTCAAAACTATATTTAATAACGATTTACTAGATGACCCTATGGTATGCATACTAGGAGCCAGGAACACGTACACCCAAATGATAAAATCAGAGATGACCAAACTTACCACTCATCAATTACTAGTGGCGAAACTGGCTATTCTTAGAAAATAGAAGCACACACGCCTCCCTTTGTTAGATCTTTGGTTGGATAAATGCTGCCATATTTTAGCAATGGAAATGTTTTCATCGAGTATCTGAGAGACCACATCTGCATTTATGTGTGTTTGATCCCTGTATATTGCTTATTTGAAAACAAACTACAATGGACTTACATGTCCCGTTTAACTTTGATCCATGCATTTAATAGAATTGCTTTGACCAATTAGATAATAATGGTATGCCAATGTAGATGCCTGGGATGAGTATGTCCATATGATATGCACTGAAATGTCCATGGGGAGGGAGGGGGTGATAGTCACCATTGTTTGAATTTCTGCTGTAACTGTTGCATAAAATCAATAACAAATGTCTTTTTAAAAAATAGAAAGGTTTTATAGAAAGCAAATTGTTTTAACCACTTAGGCTCACAAAGCTTCACTCCTAAACCCCATGTAATGTTACAGTCAGCTAGAGGTAGCTGTTTGCGTGGGAATATGCATGAGTAAAATAACACTTTGCATGGCATTGCTGGAAGGCAAGACAAGGGAACTTAGTGTCAGGTGAACAACAAGGACGTTACAATATTTACACTAATATATGTAAAAAGGTGAATACAAATATATTTACAATTCAAGAAGTTAGTATCGCGAAAAGTGTCATGGCCAAATGTCCTGTGAATGAAATGAAAATGTTGCAACTTAATAGAGTCAAATTGAATGGACGTTCAATAGTGACAAAGGAAAGTCAATTTTCCTCTCTTACCTGATCACAGACTAATTTGTGGTTTCCATTGATGTACCTCACCAAACAGAGTCATGTGGCATGATAACTTTTCAAGTGGAGTGGTTCTAGAGGAAGCTGCATCCCGTATAGGAAAAGGAGAATTTCATCGCATAGTGTATGATGTCACGGCATGAAGCATTGTAACGTCTTACGCAACACAACCAACCAGTGACATTCAAGATTAAACGGATTTAGGAAGTCAGGCAATCATCGTTTCACAAACCTACCATTGAAGATGGAAAACTTCCAATTAATCATTCCCATGGCGACTCCAGATGGCTTCCTTATCTCAGTGAAATGGGCGGATGCTTATTTCCACATGTGTCTCCATGCAACACCCTAACAATGCCTGCACTTTGCAGTGAAAACAGCAACGTCTTTCCTTTTTGGATTAAAGTCTGCACCAAGGGTGTTATCCAAGCTCCTAGCCCCTTCTCTAATGGGTCTTCACCATCAGAGGATGTTTCCCGACATCCAGTAGGGGATGTGCACTGGGGACACAACCAGGCTCTGCTTCTCTCACTTTGCCTGTTAGTTTAGCACCAAGGAATCATCCTTGGTTCTGGCCTAAACACTGGGGTGTTTGTGGGGGGATCTGCTTGGCACTGTGGGATACAGTCTCTCATTCTTCCACCAAAGCACGCAAGTTGAAGAGATGACTCTCTGATCTCATTTACTCCAGAGGGGCTCCTGCACTCCAGTGGCTGTGAGTGCAGGGGGGATCTGCAAGCAACTGTCTAAATTCTTCTATGATTGAAGCTTCTGCTCAGGCCCTTGATAAACCATATTCTTTCCCACTGTCAGTTGGTCTCCCAGAAATACAATGAAAGGATTCCCACAAATAGGCTGCAGGCCATGAGGAAGGAAAAGAAGGAATGAAAGTTGATAAACTATCTTCTCCTGTCTGCCAGAAGGGGTGGGGCAGACAACTATTTTCAGTTAGCCATGCAGGGGAAGTGGTCGGTGCCAGACAGCAGCAGATTTTTCAACTCTAGGGAACTGACTGAAATCGGGAAAGCCCTTTGCTCATTGGCTCAACACCTCCAGGGGAAGCCTGGCCTAATTCGCACTGCAAGCAGTTTGCCATAAATCCCTTTACCCAAGGTTCTATCCACCCTGAAAACGAATTGGGTGGAGATTCAGATTCTCTTCCTGAGAGCAGTATATCTCCCAGGTAGCGTGAACATCAGGCTAGACATGGTCAGCTGACAGATTCCGTTGTCATTGGAGTGCACCATCAGTCTGAAACTTCCAACTTTTGTGTTCACACCTAGGATATCTCTCAGTGTATATGTTTGCATCATGATGGGACACTCTCCTTCCAATGATCTTCCTTGGGACCACATGCCTTGTCCTCAGCTAGTCACTGTGTCCAGCTATATGCCTTTACTCCCGAACCCCTTCTTCAGAGGCTCTTGTTGTGCATCAAGAGGAGAGGCCATGAATCATTATGATTGTGCTCTGTGTGGGAGGTCAGAAGACAGGGTAACTGGTGGCATTTTCACAAACAGATGTATTTAAAAAATAAGCAAAAAGTATGATCAGTCCCTAATATTATGGTGTTCGCCCTACCTAACAAAAAACAAACCAGGGTGCTCATTATCAGTGAGATTTTTCAAAGTAATAATCTTTCCTCCATCACAAACTACCTTATTCTGTCCCTACCACTATTCAAAAAGTCTCAAAATAAAATAAACAGTCCTGGAGAAATGCTCCCCTCTCCTGCATAGATGTCTTTAGCCTCAACAAATCTCTCTTGTGACGGCATCTGGCAATATTCTGAAAAGAGTTCCTATACTTCTTCAAAGGGGCTCTGGTCCCTCCGGGGCTTCCCCTTTTCTGGTATTGGTACAGTTGCTTGTTTCAATGACCAAAGACTCTGGATTTTCCTTTCCTCCAAGTCTAACATTGTGTCCATATGGTTTCTCAACTTCTGGTATACCCAGCGTCCTCCCCTAGCCTGTTTGTTTATTTTCACAAATAGTCTTTCTGTTATACAGGGACGATTGGCCCCTTTCCACTCCTTTTTTTCTTTCCAACTTTCATTTAGCTTGAACCATGTATAACTGGCTTCTTGATGTGCTCGCTCTCTTTCTAATCATGTCTTTTACTGGGACGAGAGTGAAGGGTTTGTTGGTAACCTTCACTAGCTTTGCAACCTTCACTCATACTGGGACGAGCATGATCGGTCCCTTGGTACTCTTCATTAGCTTCTCGCCCTTTTGCTGTCCAGTTTTCCCGCTACACCAATTACCTCTCTTGAATCAGGCAGGCATCACTGGTTCTTCTCGTGGTTCAGGTTTGTCCAACTTGCGCAACCTAGGCGAACTTCCGTTCCATCCTCCTTCTGCTTGCGGTTCCTCAGAGACTGTCCTGCTATGGTCTCAGCATCAATAAAGGAACACACAGTTCATCCTCTCAGAGTCACGCCACTTCCTCCAGAACTTCTTCCAGCACCCAAGTCAAACTCCTGTCTCCTTAGTGTTTCTTTCTTCTCCTGTTCCCAACCCGCTCTCCGTCCTCCTACTGCTTTCTCCATTCTGGTTCAAATATCCCAGGCTCCAAACACAAGAACGTCTTTCATTGGTCCTTACTTGATATTTATGAGGAATCGTTGGGGCCTCCCCAGTGTAGGCCCACAATCCTTTGTTTCTTTCCAGGGTGTAATCATTATGCCTCTTTCTATCTCCTTCCTCTCAGTATGGTTGTCTGCCAACCACAGATTACTTTTCGAGGTTCTCCTAATCTTTTCTTCACTTCAATCTCCCCTCGCACGCAACACCTGTGTAATTTAGAGGAAGGGACAAGCTCATTCCACACACCATGCACCCACATATTACACAAACACTACTGCACAACGCCTCTGACATGATAATGAAGCTACCATTTATGACAACAATTTCAACTGGAGCTTCTCACATAATTCTCTATTTCCTTAAAAATAACCCACCCCTGTCTAGCTGTCTAGTTCATCGTTTACCACCTCTGCACCCATCCACACACAATTCAGACCTGGGTGACAAGCAGGGACTTGCCCACCTTCACCTAACTTTTATGGCTGAAATGCACACACGCATAATAGCACCTCCCAACTTCTCCCAAATGTGGACTCTGGCCCCTCCAAGGGCATTCAACCAGCAGCACATTAGGACCATAATTATGGTGAAAGGAGCAATACAAATGACATCATGAATGGTTGGTTATTGATAATATTGCAGTATCAAATAGTGACTCATTTTGAAGGAAGCCTTTGGTTCTTTGATGTTCTGGTTAGCTCCTCAGAATAGGTTATAGGGAGACTCTGGAGGGAACCGTAGTCCCTATCTCCAAAAGGGGAATCTCTCCCTAAGAGGTCCCACTTTCCAACCGTCCTACGAGGAATATCAGGTAGTAGGCTCACCTCCCTACCCTCACAGATAAGGGGTCCCCTCTGGGGACAAATGACAAGATCCTGAGAATCGTCACATCTGGTGGCTAAGGAAAGCATGAGTTACTGTGCTTCTACAACTCTCCTCAACACATTTTCCCTTGCCCCTTAGTCTCCAGCCCTGAGGTGGTCAGATCTCCCCTTGGCAATGCACACGCATCTTCATCTGACACCCTTGTTTTTGGGATGTTAGGGTTGGAAAAGAAGGGCTCACCTCAGAGCTTGCAGAAGCTGAACATGATTCTTATTATCCCTCTACCCTAGCCACCTATACCCGTCACACTCAAAGACTTTCTTGAATTGGTGTGAACAGGCCCAACTTTATCTACTGCCTTGATCTTGTTGTCTTCTCCATTAGAGCATAGCTTGCAGACATCTGTACTTTTCAGAAACCATAAGTCTCCCTCACTGACATCGCGCCCTTTTCAGCATGGCTTCTCAATGGTTTGACATTTCCAGGTTGTCCTAGCACCCTGCATGGGGATTTTGTGTTGCTTACCTCTAGGTATCCCTCTATTGCAAATTACATCCTAAGATTGACAACAATTAAACTGAATATCACAATGAGAGCTGTTCCATTGGGGTATTTATATTATAAAAAAAACTCTGTTTGAATTAATTAGAGTCATTCTCTACATTGCCTTCGGGGTCACAGTAAAGTCCATCCCAAAATGTTGGAACTAGTTCCTGGAGGATCTCCTTGGTGAGTTTATGATAGCCCTGCTAGCCCGACATTTAATAACGAGCATACTACTGTTCCAGCAGGACACAGCTATAACCCCCAGGGAAACCTGATCTCCCAATGCAACTGCCTAGAATTAACTAAGCGATATGATTTGTGGCATTTGCTGTAAAATATGCCAAAGCACCTTCTTACTTGTGCAATTACGCAAAGGAGGGAAAGAGGGCACCCATTCAAATGTCCTTTGTGCGTATGGTGCAACTTTCATTGGTATAAGTTCTGGAATGCATGAGGGAATGTAATCAATTGTGCCATTAAACGTTTTGAAAATGTACCCAATATTGTTCAATCATTTTGTGCACCAGGGCAATAATTACTTTGTTATTAACACATTTTTTTTTTCCTGCATCAAACATTGTCCTGTGGAAAAAACTCATTGGAAAAAAAAAATAACTTACACTGACTCTGGTACAAACGTTCTAGAATAAGGCTCTTGGTTAGCATAGAAATAGAAGTTTGAGAAATGGAGAGAACAGTGAATAGATACGGTCGAGATAGCATTCCAAATGATGGTGCAGTGGTCGGACGGGTGGGAAAGAACAAATTAGATGGTAACACGCCACTATCAGAAAAAATATTTTTTTTTTAAATTGAATTTAGCTAAAATTAATCAACTTTTTTCAATCATCGCATAAATTCATCAGATTACATTACATAGATAAACAAGAAAAATCATCAATCACAAGGGAGTAACAGAACACAATAGCAAGCCTAATAAACAACCAACATAAAAAGAATAAAGAAGAACAACAACATTATGTTACAATCACATTCTATAAAAGCAACTTATCTAAAAGCAAAACATCCTTAAAAACAACGAAGGAAATATCAAACTACCCCAGTGAAATAACATAAAAATAATTCCCATGACTCTAAATTTGCACCATCCATCATAAAAAATGTCTTACGTCACATTGAGTATTGAGTATACATATTTCTGTCAATAAAAGAGAACTTCTTAATATATCAACTAAATACTAAGGGCCTCATTATGACCCTGGCGCTAATGGGTTAACAGCGCTGTAAAAGGCTGTGGCGCCGTTAAACCATTAGCGCCTGATTACAAGGTCCCTTTGCGGGACCCGACCTTAACAGCTGGTCTACACCAGCCGTTAAAGTAGGGACCCACAAAGGGACCTTGGTGCTAAGTACGGTACTGCAATTTGCGGTACCGTATTTAGCACCTTCCCCATTGCCATTGAGCCCTATGGGGCAAAAATGGGAATGGGGAAGGGCCATGGAGGAAGGGGGAATTCCCCCTTTCTCAGTGGCGGAGTCGGTAAGTTACCGGCATGGACCATGGTGCTAATAGCACCATGGTTTTCCGCCTGGGTCGTAATGAGGCCCTAAGACTGTTGTGTACACTATTGCCAACTTATACCTTTCAGACAGCAATGGTATATAGTGGAACTCCCTTTTGTTCAGAATCAGTTTAAAACTTCTCATCCAGTTCCAGAGCATTCAAAAAATGTATAGACGCTATTCGAATGTTCATAACCTTAGTAGCAACTATTGCAACCCATCTATTCTCTGGTTTCATGCATGCAAAATAGTCCATATGGTTAACAAGGTGTGTTTGTCTCATCCCCATAAGCGCAGGACAGTCTACTATCACATGTTCAAAAGTTTCCTTGACCTTTTGATTATCACAAAATCGAACCAATTATCTTCAGTCTTAATTAGTTTTCTGCATGCTTGTACATCACTGTGGACCATAAATTAAATTGAAGGCGTAAAATAGCACTTCTCACAAAAGGGGACGCTGCTCTACAGAGATAGGACTCCAGATCCCTATACTTTTTTGGACCAAACAAGTGATTGTTAAAATCTTTGTATGTCAGACATGAGGCTCTTTTATTTATCCAGTCAGTCATATACATTTTTTTCTTTGCTCGGCCTGGATTAGAGACAAGAGTATCAATGTTAATGTCAGCATTTGCCAATAGAGCGAAAATATATTTAGACAATTTTTTTCGGAAACACATGCTGAGAAGTTAGCATATATTGAGAGACAAACGCTAATGTGGAATCATTTGCAGTTGAAATTAAACATTTCGAGAAGAGGCCGCACTGATGCCAATCATACATAGCCATCAGCGACGTTAACCCCAGCTCATATCTCAGCCAGGTCCTGGAAAGCCCTGTGGTAAATGGAGGGCCGCTCGCAAGAATTTTGCTTCCAATTTATTCAAAAAGAGCGATGGAATAATTGTTAGTGTTTCCAAACCATACAGAAGTGAGGATGTTAAATTTTGAATACAAAACATAATTGCTGACTTAATGGAAAATGTGCCATATTTATATAGTATGATTCATGTCTGTGATATGGCTGAGATTAACTTTTGTTCAATTCTTTGCATTTGAGAATGGGCCGAAGGAAGGCCATCAAAAATTAGGCCTAACTATATATAATTTGGAATAACATCAATTGTAGTGTTCTCGATTTTCCACTCCAACTTAATCCTTCACGAAACTTTAGGTGCGTAAAGGACAATTAGAGTTTTTTTTTTTATATTGACAACCAGTTCATTAATGCGGAAAGTACTTTCAACAAATTCTGTAGTCCAGTAGGTGTTTTAGAGACCAGCACTAAATCATTTGTGTACCATAAAGCTTTTATTTTGATACCATTAATTTTGGGAGAGTCAGCCCTCACATTTTCAAAAATCTCTTTGACATCATTGATGAAGAAATTGAAGAGGGCAGAGGCAAGGATGCATCCCTGTTTCAGTCCTCTTACTGTTGCAATGGAAGTTGATAGTAACCCCATAGATGTTAACCTTATCTTTACCGAGGTACCTGAATGTAGAGCATAAATAATATCGCACAGCGATACCGGACATTCCGCTGCTGTATGTTTTGACATAAGTTTGATTCTATATACTGAATCAAAATCGGAATGCAGGTGAACAATAGCAAAATAGAAAACTAGATGGGTTGTTTAGATGCCTGGGCCTGGAGTTTAATGGCATTGAGAGTAATAAGATTTACTGCAGTTCCGATCCCTGAAACAAATCCCGTCTGGTTGGGATCCTGCTGATTTGCCTGGACAGTCCATGAATTAAAATCCCTCAGTACCAACCGTGAGAATAATTTGCCAGGCGCATCCAGTAGCACAATAGGGCGATAACTTTTAGGGTCCCTATGATCGCCCTTTTTAAATATAGGGTCAATTAGCGAGGATCACCAAGACATGGAAGTTTTCTGGTAGATAAAATATGTTGAAAAGTATTATTTAGAATCAACGCCCACTGTCTGGGGCTTTGTTTAAACATATAATTAGACAACCCATCTGGTCCTGACGCCCGCGAGGAAGATGATTTATTTATGAATTCTGTAACAGTATCCTCATAACAGTCTAGCTGCCAACGGTTTGAAGATCTATTTATATACAAAAAATCATTCATTTTCTCATCAGTGTACAGATTGGAAAAATGTGCAAGACACTGTACTCAGTCACCCCATTAACTTGAAGGTCAACTTGGTTTTTAGCTGTGCATTTGTTTAGAAATTCCCAAACCTGGGCTGAGTTTTTGTTAAGACATGCAGTCATAGAAAGTTCACCATCAGCTTTAAAGAGCTTAGCTTTTCTAGAACGTATCCAGTTATTATGGTAAGAGCACTTTACAGATTTAAGAGCTTTATCGTTGTCTACTGAAGGCAATTTACATAGTCTTCGAATTTCTCTTATATAAGCAGCTTTCCTTTGTTGGAGAAGGAGATCAAACCCATGAGTGTGAGAATGTGGCCGATTGCTTCGACAAGGCTGAATATTCTTGAAAGTCTCGATGATATCTACATATCTTATTCCACCTCTGAGCATTTGTGAAAGCAACATTCAGATTAATTAGATTGGCCTCAGACCATCTGAACCGTGTTTTGGCATTGTTAACAAATAATATTTGTTAAGTCCAATACTTTGCTTTGTTGGTGTGCAGGGCTGATACATTCCGATACAGCGATAGTAGATGGTGATCGCTCTTTGTTTGTTTCACAACTGCAAATTTACTAGCAGTTAGAAACATACTCTCACTCATGAAGATATAGTCGATCCTAAAAGTCGAACGACCTCTCTCCCAAGTATGGTTTGATGGTATATCTCCTTGCATGGATTCATTTACCATTCTTAGGTTAGTAACGTACATAAAGGTGAGCCATCTCTGACTCTCTTGACTTAATTTTGTTTTTTTCTCTCTGTATACAGTTAAGATTCAAATCACCCACCATCAAAGCAGCTGAAATGGTGTTGTCCTTAGCAATTTCTTCTAGAAGGTTTGATAACTCTTTATAAAATGCGTTATCTGTGATCCCCGCCGGGTTACGATATAAATTAATCAAAGCATATGTTTGCTGTGCAAAGGTAATTCTAACTATCTGCATAAAAATAATTTGGTGATGCCCAGGCAGAGATTTGTAACCCCTACTAGGTTTACGGCCACCAGCAAGCCAGAGGTTGGTCTACCTTTGCCGTCGTGATGGCAGGTAGCAAAATGAAGTCATGATCGTCCCATACAGGATCTTTCAACATCCAAGTTTCCTGTAGGCTGATTTTGTCAAAGCAATTTAAATCTACATCCTGAACCCATTGTAAGTGCATAAACCCTCTCGTATTCCAGCTTGCTAAGGAGAGTTCTACTCTATTTTCTTTAGTTAATGGTTATGAGTGTATTCTAGATGTATATGCTTGCTGGGATATTGATATTGTAGTACAATATGGACATCTACAATCTGGGTCAGGCATCTAGTCAGTTTTAGCCACACTTACATCAACTGTATCTTGGACCTGATGGTCTGGATCTAGGGCTATTAGAAAGCCCATATTAAAAAGATCCATTTTTGTTTTCTATATGGCGTTACGGACTAGACCTGATTTAATCCAAAGTCGAACTATTGACACATTTTTCTCGCAAATTCTATTTGGTCCAAGTCACTTGAAGTAAGATCTTCTAGTTCAGCTACAGCTACATCTCCAAATATGTTTACAATACTCGAGCAACACAGATCGTATTTCTGAAAGGGCGCATGGCAACACTTCATAATGAGGGTGTGGAAGGAATCGAATTTAGATTTATTTTTGCTTTTCTGCTCATTTGGCGTTGGCTTTGAATTCAAATCACACTCAGATCTTTTCATAGGCTCCCCTTCAGAAAAAGAACCTTGTGCATGGTTATTGTTCTTATTTCCTATGCAATGTATTATTGATGCAGCCAAGGGCTCACAGCCCGCACAGTCCGCATATGAAACTCGATTCTCGCCTCTCTGAGCAGATCGTACATCTTGCATCACATCAACAGGAATAGTACATCGTGCAGCTTCTGTTGTACGTTGGAATAAACAAGCATCAACAGCTGATTCTATTGCTGTCATACACTCATCAAAACCCAAATCACTTATTGGTGGAGAGATGTTATTACCACCTGTGTTGGCCACAACATTCTGAGTTTGTTTATTCGAAATAGGTATCCCTGGTTGAACTATCTGTGGTTGTTTGGGGTCAATCAATATATTCTCAAGGAGTTTGACTAGAACATTTAGTGGTTCATGAACTGCAGGTTGAACGTGCGTAGATCGGTCATTGGTTGTTGATAACCTACTTGGTTTGCTTATTTTAGAAACTTCCTTAGCTAAATTAGGCACGTTCTGACTCACATTTGATGTGTCTACTCCTACCGAGAGGGAATTCACAGGAGTGGATACTCTCCCTTGAATTTCCTTAGGAACTGGGGCAGCTAATTCGGGTACACTCTCTCTATTGGATTTATTGGCCTCCACCACAGTGTTGGTTTTAAGTCTTTGGGCTTTTGTCTTTTTCACTGGTACTGTCAATTTTCTTATGTACTTGTTGAGAAAAGACGTCAAAATGACCGACATCTACAGAGTGATCAACATCCACCGGCACAATTTCCACATGTGAGTCAACACTGACCCACAAGTCATTGCTATTTCCAGTCACATCATCTACTACATCTATGGGACGTATCACCTTCGGAAACATAGGTCAAACTTATGTCAAGGACCCAAAAGAGTTAGATCTAATGTGCACTACATTTTTCTCTAAGGCTGTAATTCTTTCTAACATGTTCTTGTTCAGATCTATTTTTGCTGCAATTTGATCAATCTTAACTGATTGTTGAGAAATCTTCCTATCTAAGGCTTCAAAACGTTTAAAGAGGCTCGCTACAGTTGTATTGAATGCCCATAAAGTGATTTCTATAAGAGCTGGATTACCAGCGGCATCATCAGCCTGCCCAATCGCTAAACATCGCCGAGGGGTAGGCTGAATATAAGAATCATCACTTGCCTTTCTAATAGCATCCATTGAGCACGGGAGATTATAATCAGTCACACTTGTCAACCTAGAACTTTCAATTTCCCCAATGCGAGCATGCAAAGATGTATCACCCATAGGGGTGCCACTCACACTTTCATCAGGGACTTCTATGATGGTTTCAGTTTCAACAATCGCTTCACCACTAATAGAAGCTTCTTCATGAACAGTCGAGAAGGTCCTTGTATGCTGAATAATTTTCAAAGGAGTCTGCGGAATAGTCAATATTGTTTGATCAGAAATAGTAACGCTGGGAACTCTAGCTTTAATAATCTGGTTACTTGTACCTCTGCTATTTCAATGTCACTCTGTGGTGAAGGTTCTAGTTCTAGTTGCAGAATGTTTTGGCTTGATGCCATTCATTTGCACTTTTTTCACAAAATAAATGAATATCTCGATTAATAGGCAGTGTTAAATTAACTGGAGTAAGAGTGATAGTTTTCCTTGAAGTCCTTGAAGTACATTTATTTTTTTCAAAACTTTTTGATAATGGACTGCATGCAGAGGACCCACATAAATTACCTAATGCATTAGGTGTGTCAGGTGTAATGGGCATTCCAGATTTTAGGGAATATATAACGCGGGACATGGTAAATTATATAGATGTGCCTCTGCGTTTCACCGTTCAAGGATCCGCCACACTCCCTCGCCTTGCAAAAAGCCTGGTGTAACAAAACTCAAACCTAATCAGGGCGGGCAACAAGACAAGGTGCAAAGTACGAGATACAAAGGGATACAAAGGGATAAAACAGAGTGCACAGCCAAGTACACAGCCAAACGAATTTTCAGTGAAAAAACAGTTGAAGACAGCCACTTACGTATGTGTACATGCACAACAGTAGGACAACCATGGAGATAGATGGTTAAGTGAATGTTCCCTTTTCTGTGAGAAACCAACCAGGGAGCAAGCCCACCAAGTCACCGCGTCGCCAAGTGGGACTTCTACAGACTTACATCGGTGTGCACGTGCCTGCTTATATGGGCGTGTTACGTATGGTGAGGTAAACAAGCCTAAAGAAAAAGAAAAGGGTATTATTTACTTACAGCGTCTTAAAGTCTTAGAGTTTGTTAAATCTTGTTAATGTTGATACTTCTTTCACCTTCTGGGAAGTGAAGTTTTCATCCAATATGGAAAACGCAGTAAATCCTCAAACGAAGGTAATCAGAGTCTCGGGCCAAGCGGGACTACTACGGACTTACTTCGGTGGGCACGCGTCGTTCACGTGCGTGCCTGCTTACATGGCCGTGTTACGTATGGTGAGGTAAACAAGCATTCTGGGAAGTGAAGTTTTCATCCAATATGGAAAATGCAGTAAATCATCAGACGAAGGTAATCATAGTCTCGGGCCAAGCGGGACTTCTACGGATTTACTTCGGAGCGAGAAAAATACTATGTGAATGAAAGGGACACGCCGGATGTGAGAACTGCATTAGGCAGCATGTACATATTGATGTATTTGTATTGCCGCCTTTCTTTTTTAGTACATCAGACACATAGATTGATGTAAATATGCACATGTCTCTCTCAATGACAAGTAAGTGCGGGAAAATATGCTCATTGGAATTGGGTTGTATGGAAATGGCTGATACTTGTCCCTCAATGACAATTGGAGGGAGTCAAGTTACCAGCATTCAAGTGGCCGGTAGATGAGCAGGTTTGCACTCGGGAATAAAGTGTGCAACTTTTACAGTAACACACGGAATACACCCTAGCACTCACTACACACATCAGTAACTTTCGATCCTGTGAATAAACAAGAACAAACTGTTTAGTATCAAACATGAGGTTTTGTGTTGTATAATCCACTACTTTTGTAGCCAACGTTATTTTCCTGCAAAGTAGTATTCGGGTTATCATGGTGCAGATGTGTCCCTTAGTACAATATCCCAAACGTATGCTTGATGAACATCTCAATGTCCATGGTCTATCACTGTCAAGCATGGTTAGTGTCTGGTGGCACATCACTGAAAAAACCCAGCCATAGGGTGCTAGAATGACAGAGACGGTGCAATTGTATAGATCTAATTGAGAAACAGAACATGTATATTTCCAACACATTTATAATTTATGGGTTCATCCAAAGGGTTGTTGTAAACAGCAATGCTGTCTGAGACTAAACTGAATCAACACACAAACACACTTTAAATGCACGGGTAGATGAATGAATCTGAGACAGGAGGTGTTTATGGCTCAGAGAGCAGAACACAAAACAGACACACGATTCATACCGGGTTCCCCACCTCCCAGCCCTGCATTGACCTTGCCTGATATCCTGCAGCCCGCTCTAAATACAAAGCCAATCCAGGTATCCTCCTTCCTTACCCATTGAAACCCCTTGTCAGCTTTGCTGCCAACCCCACATCATAAAATCCATACCAAGCCCCTCATTGACTTTGCCCTACATATGCCACAGTGAGCTGAACATCACTGGTGTTTACGAGATGAAGCTGTGATCTGAGGCCAGTGTCCACTTCCCACATTCTACCGCATGTCTTCTCAGCTGTAGATGATATCATTATACAGGGTTTTGCTAGGTCTGGAAATGATCCAGAGCTACGCTAACTGTCAGGACTTGGGACTAGCTAGCCTTTTGGTTGTAGCCCCTGAGATTCTATCCGCCGCTACAACCAAAAGACCCAGCAATAGGCACCCCAGACCCCACCTAGCAATGCCTCTATAATTATGCACTAATGTGTGGTTTTAAGGTGGTACAATAATGACTTTGTTTTGTGTAAAAGACTTCAAAATGAGACCAATCACATTACAAACCATTATAACAAATATAGAAATGTCTATCTTAAGAGTATGCTTGTAGCTTTATTTTCCTCATCCTTATTGGAAGCCTACACGAATTCAGGGTAATGCCAACCAAACAAATAACCTCTGAGATCTGTAGTTGTACTTTCAAGATTTACATATATACAGCAAGTGAAAGGACATGGTCTGACAAGTTTGCCTATTTGTTGTCGTTGTTTCAAAGAGACATGTTTCTTATTTTGAGGAATGATGGGATGGATATGGAAAGCTCCACAAAAAAAGAAAATCATTTCTTTGTGTTTCAAACAACACTGAACTATTTAAATGTGTGTGTGACTCTGGGCCTCATTACGAAGTTGCTGGTCTGGTAACAGCGGTATCGGTATGCTTACCGATACCGTTGTTACCAGACTGCCAAACTCTGAGTTGTTCTTGTGGGTGCCTTTTTTAGTCTGCCAGGTCTGCCATGGCGGAATGAAAGGCACCCACAAGCACAGCAAGCCTGTAGCACCGACAGGCATCCCCATTCCCATTGAGCCCTATGGGGCTGATTTTTAGTCTGCCAGGTCTGCCCTGGCGGAATGAAAGGCACCCACAAGCACAGCAAGCCTGTAGCACCGACAGGCATCCCCATTCCCATTGAGCCCTATGGGGCTGAAATGGGAATGGGAATGGGGATATACCCACACTGGCACCCGCAAAAGGTCAATTACCCCAATTAGTAGCATTTCTGAAAGTCTGCTTTCAATGTTCTCTCCGATCCTTTGTAATTCAGATTATGACACATTAAAGCGTGCTGCTCAAAGGCCAATCATATCTTGATAATATGAAAATGATTATGCTCAAAAAGGCCACTAATGTACATTACAGGAGTCCCTGTCTAGCTAATGGATTTTCTCTGCCAAAATGTTAAGCGTAATTACACCATTTATAGAGGCTTAATTGTACATTAACAATGCATTGTGCTGGCACACAGAAGCACTTGTTCTTTCATGAACGGTAAAGTTTTCTTGGCAATTATCCCATCAAACTGAAAACGATGCTGTGCAGCTTCATCAAGCAGGTCTTCAGGATTCGGCGTTGCAATTATATGGTTAATACTGACTTGCTGGCACATGTAATACATATGTGCTTTGGACAATGCGTCTTTTAATTTATCTTGCGACTCATATGCTTTGTTTCGTTTCTGCATCTTCAATTAAAGGTGACAGCGCTGATTTAGTTTGAGTATGTGTGTATTAGAGGTAGGTAATGCAAGCCGGGGTCAGGCCTACAGGGGACAAGTGGCCTGTGCAAGTTTGAAGCCAGTGGCCCCTAAAACACAAGGCGCTCCCCGCCTGCTCGCCTTTCACACCTCTCATAACATAACTGTACGAACTGGATGGTTCTAGTTCAGTCTGCATGATGTATTGTTTTACCGCCAAGCACACACCTCTGCTCCTAAAGGCCGGGCCATCTCCAAAGCCCACACTTGCCACTGGGGAAGGATGATGGGAGGAGGCACACAGGGCTGTGGACATACCATGGGCCTCATTACGACCCTGGGCTAATGGGTTAACAGCGCCGTAAAAGGCTGCGGCACCGTTAACCCATTAGCGCCTAATTACGAGGTCCCTTTGCGGGACCCGACCATAACGGCTGGTTTTACCAGCCGTTAAAGTAGGGACCCGCAAAGGGACCTTGGTGCTATGTACGGTGCCGCAATTTGTGCCACCGTACTTACCGCCTTCCCCATTCCCATTGAGCCCTGTGGGGCAAAAATGGGAATGGGGAAGGGCTATGGAGGAAGGGGGAATTACTGCCCCGCCAACCTTGTAATGGGGTGGTAATTCCCCCTTTCTCCATAGCGGAGTCAGTAATTTACCAGCATGGACCATGATGCTAATAGCACCATGTTCTTCCGCCAGGGTCGTAATGTAATGTGGGCGGGACTAAGACTGATATGCAAATGGATATTTCCCATCTGTGAAAGGTACAGTGAGCAAAAAGCAGATGGCTGCGAACTCTCAATGTGGTTAACAACCACTGAACAGGTTATCATGCCTTGTTCTTCCGAGAGAGGGGCGCCTGCTACCTTTGTTGAATTCAGGGTCATAATGAGGCCCCAGGTCTTCAAGCTGTTTTGCTACCAGGTTGGCAGACAAATGGGACGTTCTTTGACAGCAGACATAATGGTTGGTGGACGAAGATCTCTATGTTTTAAGATCTCCAAATGTGACGATGATAAGAACGGGATGGGGGCATTAGTACCTGAAATCCCCAGACAGCTTCAATACCCGAGTTGTGCCTTCTGTCAAGACAGAGGCCCTCATTACGACCCTGGCGCTGGACCATGGTGCTAATAGCACCATGGTTCATGCCGGTAACTTACCGACTCTGCCATGGCGGAATGGGGAATTACCGCCTCATTCCGAGGTTGGCGGGGCGGTAATTCCCCATGCCGGCATGGCCCTTCCCCATTCCCATTTTTGCCCCATAGGGCTCAATGGGAATGGGGAAGGCTCTAAGTACGGTGCCGCAAATTGCGGCACCGTACTTAGCACTAAGGTCCCTTTGCGGGTTGGTTTTTAACGCCTGCAAGAAGCAGGGGCAGGCGAGGGGCTGCATTATTGAGGCATTTGTACATCAGAGAGGCAACCTTGAGCAAGATTTTGAAGGTGGTGGTGAGCCAGTTGTGGGCTCTCCTAAAGTTGGAGATGTGTTCTTTTTTGGAGATACTCAAAGCTGCTCGGAGAGCATTATTTTGTAAAATCTGGATTATATTTGTAACATATTTATTGGCACCTACGTGTAAGGTGTTACAATAATCCCGTTTTGATAGGATCAGGGCTCTGGCTAAGGTGGTGCAGCTCTGGGTCGAAAAGAAGGGTTTGTCTGTTCTTATTAATTAACAGGTGTAAGCTGCAGAGGAGGCCATGGAGCTAACCTGTTTATGGAAGGATATGATGGCGTCTAGATAGAACCCTAGCGTTTTGACTTCTTTGGCTACATTAATAGGATTGCCATATATATTGAAGCTGGCGTATTTGTGATCCAGTTTGTTCAGGTTAGGGGTGGAACCAAGAATAATGAGCTTTGTTTTGTCATCATTCAGGCATAGACTATGAGAGGCTATCCATGCCTGGGTGATGAGGTACACCTTGTTCAGCAAGGCCAAATCTCCCGTCAGCGGGATTAGGATCTGGGTATCATCGAAATGGTTAGTGTAGGTGATACCCAGACCATCAAGAACATCAAACAGGGGCTTAATGAACACATTGTACAGAATGTGGGAGATGCATGACCCCTGGGGAACCCCGCAGGTGATGGGGATAGAGTCAGCAGAGGCCGAGGTAGAGAAGACCCGCAAGGACCTGTTGTTGAGGAAAGATTCAATCCAGCCGATAGCCTCTTGCGAGAAGTGAGCTGCCGAGTCTAGGTGGTTGCAGAGAATTTTGTGGTCTACTAAATCAAATGCTGCTGAGTCGGCAAGTAGTAGAGTAGTTTTCCCATTATCTCTAAGGGTATCAATTTGAGCTTTAAGCTCGATGAGTGCAGTCTCTGTCCCGTGCTGTGGTCTAAAGACTGACTGACAGATTCCCAGGAGATGTTTTTTTCTAGGTGTTGTTGTATTTGTAGAGCTGTTTTATCTAATATTTTAAGCAGGAAGGGGACGGTGGTGATAGGTCTGTAGTTCGTGGGTATTGATGGGTCTAAAGAGGGTTTTTAGAGTAATGCGACGACCCATGACCCTTTGCTGGGGATGGTCCCTGGGGAGAAGGAGGCGTTGATGAGCTTATTGATGAAGGGTGAGAGGTCCCTGGCAGTATCTTGGATGGTTTTTGAAGGGCAAGGGGTCGCCTTGGCAATTCAAAGGTTTGAGGCTGAGAATGATTTTTTCCACCTCTAGCGTGGAAACTTTGGAGAAGCTGAAGCGGAGGGGGTGTTTAGGTGTGGAGTTTTGGGGGGATGGGTAGTGTTGGAAACATGGGCTGTGCAAACGAGAGATTATTTCTTGTTGTTGATTTTCACTTGTAGGCCTGCAACTTTATTGGTGAGGGCATTTTGGACACTGGTGCACCATCGTTTGTCTTTCACACATGTGTCAAGGAGTGGAGCAGGTGTTTTCAGTTCTTTAATGATAGTAAACAGTTCTTTTATACTAGAGTTAGCTTGTGATATTCTCAAGTTATAGGACTCTTGTTTGGGGATTATAATTTCTTTTTCGTAGAGTGCAGTTATTTTATTGAGTTTCAATTTATTATTATCTGAGGGCTGAGGGTGATTGTCTCCAAGCTTATTCACTTTTAGGTTTCTCGAGTCTGAAAGATTTCAGATGGAGTGAGAACCATGTGTTCAGATGTTTTTTGGGTTTGCTTTTTCTAAGTTTTAGAGGTGCGATGGACTCTAGAGCTGAACTCCTGATTTTGTTGTAGCCATCTACAAGAGAGTGAGGGTTGGAGACAGTTGGAAGTGAGTTCAAAATCAGGAGAATGAGCGGTATGAGTTTTTATGCTGTAATGTTTTATCTTATTTCTCATTGGGATGGCTGAGCCTACTGAGTTATTAGTAGTAGGGTTTGAGGCCTCGAGGGAGAAGGTGAGGAGATGGTGGTCTGACCATGGCTGAGGGGAGATGGCGGTGATGGAGGCCAAGCAGTTATAGTCTGCAACCCAGTCAAGGGTTCTCCCCTTTTTGTGGGTGGGGAGGGTCACTCTTTGGAAAAATCTTAACTCAGGGTGTTGTTGATAAGGATGGCCTGAGGGTCTTTTGGGTCTTTGAAGCCTAAATTAAAGTCACCTAGGAGTAGGCTCCGGGATGTGTTCTTTAAGTTGTTAGTGAGAGTGGTTATAAGGTCCTCCTCAAAGGAGCCTAGAGGGTCAGGGGGTCTGTAGAGTAGGTGAGTAGGTGAAAGGGTTTGGGAGTTAGCGATGGGCAGTTTAGCTATTAGCGATTCACATGATGTGGAGTTGACCGAGGTGGCAAGTCTCATTTTAAGGTGGGTTTTGGCAATTATGGTGAGGCCTCCGCCTCTGGATTCTATTCTGTCTGCTCTGAAGATAGTGTAGTCATCTGGGATGGCTAGCATAAGGGCTGGGCCAGCGGCTGCACGGAGCCAGGACTCGGTGATGGCTAAAAAGTCCAATTTTTCTTCTAGTATGATGTCTGCTATGTCTGTAGCATGGGCTACTAAGGAGCGTGCATTTATTAGGGCACCTCTAATGGGAGGGGCGATGGTTTTTGTGGGCATTGGTGGAGTGGCTAAATTGTGAGGCTTGGGCTTGGCAACAATGTTAGTTGGGTTGTGCATAGGTCTGTGTGTACGCTGGATGGTAGGTGTAACTATGTACTCGGGTGGAGTCCAGTTAGTCTGTTTATGATGAGGGTTGTCCCTGGCATGAGATTTGTATAGTTTGGGTAGCCTGGCTCGAAGTCTGGAGTTTCTGGCTGGGGGACTACAGGAGATAGATAGGTGTGGTAGTATAGGTGGAGAGGTGAGTGGTGTCGCTTGATGGGTGTGAGCCATGGTATTGGGGGGGTAGGGTGAATGTGGAGGCGGAGTTGAAGGTGGGGCTTGAGTGGCTAGATGAGTAGATTAGGTGGCGAATTACTCTCAGCAAGGCTGAGTAGATACCTGGTAAGTACATTCTGTTAGTGATTGGTAGTGCCAGCAAAACTGGTCATACAGGCCTAGCACTAAGGCGCATCAGACAGGGCTGTTCAGTTATAGCACTTCTAAGTAAGGATAGTCAAGGCAGTCTAATATTGGAACAGTAATCAAAGGTATCATTCGGCAGGTAGTTCAGTAGTGACACTTCAGTGTAGCAGTAATACAAAGCAATTCAGTTAAAAGATGTTCATAACATTAGCAGCAGAGACAATTCTATACTATTGCTATGAGTTTCAGCAGTAAGCGTGAAAACAATACACTATCTGCCTATTTCAATGTGATGGCAAAATAATGTCTAGTTTTAAAAGCAGACTAATGTTGGAACAAGCACAGTGGGTGGAATGCATGCGGGACGGTGGGACACAATATAGTTCATAGTGTAAGTAGTGAGGAGTATGAGCAGTGGCCGCAATAGGATATTCTAAAAATGTTGTATGTTTGAATATTGCACATAGAATATAGGATAAGAATTATAGAGGTACACAGGTATGTGTCGCTGCAATCGAGGAGTGAGTCAATACCTTGATAGTTGGATGAGGTGTCTTTGTCCTTGGAGTTGGAACAGGTGGCAAGTGGCACACAATAGCAGGCAAGGCCTTTGTCTCCTGGCTGGCATTTCCAGCTGCCAGGGATGTTTTCACTGTAGAGGCACTTTGGTTGCCTAGCAATATGACCACGAGGCTAGAGCCTCACGTTCACCCCGTGCTGCGCCCACCATTGCAAGGCCAGGTGGACAATGGGACAAGGTCAGGCAGGCAGGAACACTTCTGATCCGGGCCTGGAATAGCAGTAGGGTTGTTGCGCAAGGGTAAACCTGCCACGAATAACGGGTCTGGGCAGTGGGATGTGACTCAAATAGTTAGTAGGGAACTCACGGTTGTACTGCGATAGTGATGGCACATAGGCACGACCTGTCACGGACAGGCATACACAGCCCAGGTGCCTTAATAGGGTGCCGTTTAGCTAGGATGCCAGTTCATGCCTTTTGGCAAAACCGAGCTAGCAATAAACAGGGGTTCTGCCAATGAGCTTCTGGAAAGGTTGCTAGGAAACCACTAACAACAATATTGTGACAGCCATTTTAGTGAGCTCCATGCGGTTCTGTGCGAGGAGATGGTGTGTAAGTGCCACAGTATAGCCCATAAAAAAGATTTTCTGAACGTAGCTGTAGGCGCTCGGGTCTCTCTCATCAGCTACTTCCTCGTCTAGCTGAAAGCTGTGTAGATGCTGCTTCGATAGCAGTGTCACCAGCAGAATACAGAACGTACAACGAGTTGATTCACTTTCTTTTCTTTCTCAGCTTGGACAGCTACTTGTCACTTGCTGGTACCATCTTTGACTTTTGAGCCAAACTGTTCTTTGCTCCCCCAAAACCTTTCGAGGTTCTGCCTCTTCTCTTTTGCTTTTAGTCTAGTCCCAAGTACTGTAAGTACCTGTATCATGGTCTTCCCTCTATTCAGCTACAATTTAAATTCGTTGCGAAATTCTTCATTCTGCCTTGTTTTTGGATTCATCCATTTCTCTCACATACAGCGAGTTTTGTAAAATCACTTTGTAATTGGCCTAGTCCGTCTCATTGACCCCTCATGTCAATTCAGGTTTGGCACCTATGCATCTTCGGTACTGGTCATGTGCAGCCTTTTGAGACGCTGATTTTCATTTCACAGGTGGCTCTTTGCCATTTATTGGTGGGACAGTGCACACCCTTCATGCACTGACCCTGGCCACATGTGCATTGGTAGGAGGGTGCAAGGCAGAGGTCCTGTCAAGCTCCTAGTCATTTAGATAGCTGGAGCAGAATTGGTCGTGGGGTATAGAAACATACCTTGTGTACACTTTATAGACTAGGGACCATGGTGCAAGCCTGGTAATAAGCTGCATCACCTGGCCGCAAGCCTTATTATATGTGTGACGCTAACCTCTACTATTGTCCTAGGATTGAATATGTTCCATTGTTGTTACTTTTAATTTGTTCAGTAAATAGTTTGCTCCACACTTCTACAATAAAATAAGCAAGTATTAATTAGTGTGTAACTGATTAATCCCCTGCATATTTGCAATTGCTCTTTTGTACTTTTTGGTGTGGGAATTAAGGATTGGAAATAAATTCTGCGACTGTGTGATGATTTATTGTTACTTGCTTAATATTTAGGGGCCGATTCATGGAATAGTGCGCATTTTTCTCACAAGTCCTGCGTGCTGAGAATGAACCTGCGCAAGCCGGCGCGCAGATAGAAATCTGCATGCGATGCATATTCACGGAGTTCTACGCACATTATAGCCATATGCGCAAGTCGTGGCTGGAACGCCTGTGACACACCCACACACAAAGCAGAAAAAGCCAGAAAAGCTACCTTTGTGCGCTCCCTGGGAGCGAATACATGCCCCCTTCAAACAGTGTGTGGGGTCCCCCACAAGCAGGCCTGCATCTCAGGACCCTGCGCAGGGCCCCCCATAACTGTTGTTGGCACCCCAACAATATGCGCAGCATTCATAATGACTCATGTACCCCTGCGTGCGAGCCCCGTAAACCATTCCTACACCCGCTACACTGTGTATGCACCCCCCAAAGTTTAATTGGTACCTCATCTGCCCGCATGCACCCCTCAATATTGCATACAAACGCACTTCCATATTTGTGCATCCCCCGTGCAAGTACTTACGCCTGCTTTTGGCTACCGTAGAGTTGGAGGTCTGGGCTGGGTTTTTCACAGGCAGGAGGATGCAAAGTTAAATCCATGAATCTTCTTTTATGTGCGCTGTTGTAGGTGTGCGAGGGGCTGACAGCAGGGGGGGCCTCGGCACACCCACTTTTGAGCAAGTTATTCCCTATTTCTGTGTTCCGTCCAAGTATCCATCTTCTGCGCAGGCCTCGGCCACAACCTGCGTTGAGTCTTGCGCAAGCCCCTTGACGGTTCGCACAGGCGTGCCGAACCTGCGTGAACTCCAAGCAAGTACCACATATTCGATTCCATGAATCGATGAACAGGGATTTGGGCCCAATTTCCACGTGCAAGTCTCTTTTTTTTCTCCCCAGAATATTCTATGAATCGCCCCATAATCTTTTCATCAATTATCTCACGTTTTTACACTGCATATTTGTGTGTGGCACATTCAGCCCAAACAGGGACAACATATAATACCATTTTTGATTATAACCCACTTCATCAACCTATTCAAAAGCAGTGTTCTTCTCAAGCCTCCCTCCCCTCCCTCACTTACCTTTCCTCAGTTGTTGACGACTAACAGCAATAGGATCCTATGCAAAAACAGTGCAAACACCTTACAAGAGACCACATGATGCATCACGTATTCTGCAGCAGTTTGAAATATACACGTTACTGGTATGCCGTCACTGTCCCCGCGCAGCCTCTCACCCCCAAGAATGAAAGTCACTATAAGAAAGGTATATAAGAAGAAGGTTGGCCCCAAATGGTGAACTGAAGATTGACCGGAAGCACAAATCGCAGCAACTGGTGTATGACAAAGATCATTGGACAGTAATTCCCTTCTCTCATTTTGCAAACGCTGTCTTCTTAGGGAGCTTCTGCCCAAATTTCCAGAATACGATGGTCACCACGGGTAAAGGAATTGGCCAGCCCACCCGGCAGTTCCTGGGAAGGGGAGCCTGCCTTAATGTTGGTGCATTTGGGGATCTCCATAATCACAAAATGACTGGGTTTGTTGAGTTTAGAGCATACATCGACAGAACTCTGTGCTGTGTTATATGTATTTTCTCTGGTAACAGGCATTTTTGTGCAAAGGGGTGAAAATAACCCCAGGAATACAAAACCACCTTACCTGCCCGCCAAAAGAATGAGGAAAGCTATCTAGGTTGACAAATGAAGGCTTCAGGGATGGATATACTGAAGCACTAAGTGCCCCCACGTCCAAAACATGCAGGCTGCTGCAAATCATTACCTACTGTATACGTGCATAGAACCACCCTATTGTATTTCCTTCGACCTGTTTTAAGGAATGCCAGCCAATGCCGGCCGAACAGAGCTCACCGAACACTAGTGTTGAATGTTAAATCAGGCTTTAAGCTCTGTAATCCGGCCAGCCACCACTGTCATCATTCTGGTCATGGACTGCGCAACAGGGGGAACAAAGTTAATGTGGGTTTAGCTGAATGTCAGGGTTTTTGTTGAATTAAACTTTAAATTAACTTCCCTGCAAATAAAGTTGTACTCTAATTTTCAAGGGTTTTCTTATGCCATAGCAAATGTATTTCCTTTGTTATATATTTTCTAAATATACTTTGAAAAAATTAAACATTTAATGTGCAAAACAATTAATAAAATATGAAAAGAAATTGCAAACCAGACTATGTTTTACAATATTTCTTACCTAACTTTTGCATGTTTTCCGCCATTTTGTGAGTTTACTCACCAAGACATCTGTAAATCAAAATTGAATATATGTCTTAAAGGAAGTATACAACACAGTAGTATAGTGTTTTGTTTTCATAATAGTACTGTATGAATACTGAATATATTCTTACAACTCAACCAATTAAGGTTGTGAATATTAATCATGTTATTGTAGATGGAAAAAAATGTCTTGTTGGAGAGAGGAAACTACTCACACATCTCAAATCTGTGGTTAAATCTTACATTTACATCTAATCTGTTTTCCATTTTTCCAATAGTAATAATCTAAAACAGTATTATTAATGCATATGATTTTATTCAACATTTCCTAAAAGACATTCCCACTATATACAAAAACTACTGCTAAAACATTAATTTTCTATACATGATTTTCCATACTAAAATCATTGTTTACACACCAATTGTATTCTGTCTGAGTTTGCAGGAACCTCACTAGATCCAATAGTCTCTGAGGATGTTCATTTTGGATTAATCCCACATTATATGGCTACATTGGTCATTGACAAAATGGGGCACACATTAGAGGTCCCAGCAAAGAGAGGACCCTAACTTCCGTTCTTCCTGTTGTTTCTTTATCAATGTAGACCAAATAATGTGTAATTATTCATATTAGCATCCCAAAGCAGACTCTTACAATGCCGATATCTCCCCCAGCACTGTTGTGTTTGCAGCAGCGACTGGAAGAAGTCTGGCGTTCCATGGAAAATAAAGGCAGGCATTTGATAGTATCTCTGATTCCATTTTTATAATAATTAAGCATGAAACTTTGCACCCCAGATTTAATTATAGCTAAGGTTAGGAGTGTTGTGTTACAATGGAAATGGGGAGTGGTGTGAAGAAGATGCTTTAAGGGCATGATACAGTAAAGGGATTAAAAAACTAAGCATTCAGGTTACTGTCAACCTGGTCCTGCTTCATCAAATTCAAATGGGTTTGCAGCAATTTCATTGGTTTGTGCACCTGACAAAGGCAATTTTGTGGACAAAACTTTCTAAAACTTAATATCCCACATTAGCATCAAAACTTTATATCTACAGAAAATATGTACAATAAAAACATCCTAAAAATATACAACTATATATACAAAGCCAATCTTTCATGTCTGTGCAAATTTTGATTTTTGCTAATACATACACAATTTGTTGAGTAGTTACAGGACTTTTTATCCTATGTGTCTTGTTGGAAGCTCAATCCAAGGAGCCTTTTTGAGAGTTTTGATTTATATCCCTTATGAAGAACAGTTCATTTCTTTCACCCAGAAGTGAATTTTCAGCCATCACCCAGTACAAACAAACCATTTTTCTGGACAAAGAAGACCACCCCTTTTCCTTAGGGAAGTGTATAGGGTAACGGTCGTAAATAGGTTATTGGGCACAGGACAGTGGACTCCTTGCTTTAGACTGACATCCTGACAGATTCCTTAGTATTTAGTTGAAGCCGGGAAACCCCTCTGAGAACTAGGGTCAGACAGGGTTTTCTCTTTTGTTTTCTCACCAATAAGAGTCTATACCCACAAGAATGCCACCTATGTTTCGGTCTCCTACTTCCACACCCTAAGTAAAAATAATCCAGATTAACGAAATGCTCCAGTTTCTTCATAGTCTTCATCCTTCATAAAAGAAGAAAAATAGTACACATATAAAATATTTTAATCAATTTAAGATCTTAATGCAGTGAATGATATTGTACATGGTTGTACTTGGAACATACCAAACCCACTCCCAAAGATCAGTCAACTTTCCAAAGGTAAGCAGGACAATTTGGCAGGTGGCATATGGCCCACTCCAAGTCCCACCACTCTTCCTTCCCTCTTCTCAGAAACCATCCCATAAATGCCCTTATCCAGTTCAGTGCTGTCCAAAGAGCAGAGAGTCCAGTAAGCAAGCTGTTTTCCCAGCGTTAGCTGGGTTCACCACAATGCCAAGTTATTATTATTTTTTTTAATTTAATTTTTTGATTGCATCAATCAGTTTCCAAGAAAACTTTAAATGCACAATACAAAACTTAAAAAGGACGAGAAAAGGAAAAAGAAAAAGAAAATGCAACAACTATATAGGGAGGAAAGGAAGACCAGCAAAATCTACATGGCCAACATTGAGAAGATCTCTCTAACGAAGTTCAGCAGGGCTCAGGTCAAAGATACCTTTCCTCCCCATCTTAAAATGGACCACCTCTCGTGAGGAGGTTTGAGTTCAAGATTCTCGAAATGTTTCCCCAGCCATTTTTCTCTGTAGACTGAGAGTGCAGCGCAATTCATCACCAAGTGCTGCAAAGTTTCTACCTCCTGTCCACAGCAACGACAAGACACAATCCGATCTTCTCTCTTTTTGATCCTTCTTCTTAGCACCTCCCTCGTGGGCTGGAGGTTTAGGCAGAATCTCAGAAAATACTGCCTTTCTGAGTAGGAGGGGAATTTGTCTAAATATGGGAGCACTGTGCCTTGGCTATAATGTTCTTACCCAAAGATATGGACGGAAGAGCACTAAGCCTATCCAACATGACAATCCAGTCCCAGTCTAACAGTTTTTTCTTTACCTTGAGCGGATTTTGCATTAGCCTGTCTGTGTTTGAGCGATCATATCCAAAATGCCTTTGCAGGTTGTCTGCCATGTGTTTAAGGCTAGAATCGATCTGCCAGACAGGGCTTCATTTATGGCCGAAAATCCACTTCTTTCCAAAGGATCCAGGCATTTGCTGTAAAGGGTTAATGATTTCCAAACCATAGCAATGTAAAGTGAGGTTAACCCCAGTTCTTTTCTCACACATTCAATGGGAAGGGATGATGGTAATCTCAAAACTCTTTTCCAAAACAGGCTTTCCAACAGTCGCCAAACCTCCGGAGCAAGAAAGAATTTGGCCTCAGCTGCATGGGTCAAGGCAGGAGATACTTTTAGTTTGTAGAAGTCCATAAGTTGTCGGAGTGAAAAAGAACAGTAGCGTCACTTGATTAGGAGTGCTTGGGAAGCCATATTCTTAACTTTACTTCTCAGCCTTGCGGCGCCCGGCCCATCTCGGGTGCTGTCGTTTAGAGTGATACCCAGATAGACCATCGATGGGACCACCGGGACAACTTCTCCTGTTAGGTACCACCTACATTTTTTAGCTCTATTTGATGTTCCCAGACCCAGAATTTTCGATTTTCCAGGGTTAATTCTGAGGCCATTTTCCTGAACATACAGGTCTAGTGCTTTCAGCTGTCGCTGTAAGCCAATCGCAGTCTGATCTAGTAAGAGAAAGTTGTTGGCAAACAACAACCCACCCACTGGGGTCCCCGCAATCTTTGGTGGAAAACTTCTTACTGCTTCCTGCATGTCAGATATAAATAGGCAAAACACAGCAGGAGCCAAATGACACCCCTGTTTCAGCCCGTTCTTAGAGATGACATTATTAGAAAGGGTTTCTTTTCTATCCAATCTGATTCTGAGTGTTGTTCCAATATGGAAAGCCTCCAAGGGTTCTCTCAGATTGTTTGGACAACTTTCATTTCCTCAGTTTAGTCCACAAGAGGCTACGGTTGTCAGGGATGGCACTCTATTAAGAGTAGCACAAGACACCCAGAAAGGGTTTGGGTGGTTGTGCCAGGAAAGAGAACAAAGAGTAGGCCAGTGTAGCAAGGGAAAAAGGTACAGAATGAATTCCCTCTTGGGGTGTATGCAGATCTAGGAAAAGAGTATTCCATGAACCTTAGGAAATACTCTAGCCTTCTACACAGTTTGCTATAACAGAGGCCCACGCTGTTTGCTCATGGCTTGGAACAGCAGCTATGGGTGTCTGTAATGTAGAAACTAAACAAAGGAAGGGGCAGAGGTTGACTGATGGGAACCAACAGACAAGCTCTGTACAAAAGGGTCTACAAACAGTACAAGAGAAGATACTACAGACAAATCCAGGAAAGGAGGTGATAGCAAACTAGCAGAAGGAAATGAAGGGAAAGTCGTGTAACAGGATAGGATAGCAGAGGACAGTAAGGAACAAGGTTGAGAGCTCAGAGGAGCAGGAAAGCAATGAGCAAGCCCACAGGAGCAGGACTGTAAGTTAGAGATCCCAGATGAAGAGGGCTTAGGGCAGCAGAGTAAAGCAGGCTGCACGGTAAGGAACCCAGAAGGACCGGGCGGCAAGGAGTGGGCCCTGAGGGGCAGGGCCGCTGACCGTCGAAGGTAGCAGAGGACTGTAGCGGGCTGCTAGGCAGGGAACCCAGCGGAAAAAGATAGGTAGTAGGCAGCGGAGCGTGATAAGCTGCAAAGTAGGAAGGCCAGAGGACAAGGGCCGTAGGCAACCGGAGTGAGGTAGGCTGCAGAGCAGGGAGCCCAAAGGACAAAGGCTGAAGGCAGCCGGAGTGAGGCAGGCTGCAGAGCAGGGAGCCCAGAGGACAAGGGCTGAAGGCTGGGAAGCAGCAGAGCATGATCAGCTGAAATGAAGAGAGCCCGCAGGGCAAGGGCAGAGGCTGGAAGGAAGCAGAGCGTGATCGGCTGCAATGTGGAGAGCCCGGCAGGGCAAGGGCGGAAGCTGGAAGGCAGCAGAGCGTTATCAGCTGCAATATGGAGAGCCCAAAGGAGCAGGGCTGTGAGGCAGGGAGCCTGGAAGGCAATGGCAGGAGGCAGCGAAGTGTAACAGGCTGCAAGGCAGGAAGCCCAGAGGAGCTGGACTGAGGTAGGGAGCCCAGAAGGCTAGGGCTGTAGGCAGCAGGGTGTAGCAAGCTGCAAGGCAGGAAGCCCAGAGGAGCTGGACTGAGGCAGGGAGCCCAGAAGGCTAGGGCTGTAGGCAGCAGGGTGTAGCAAGCTGCAAGGTAGGATCCAAGCAGGACAGATGGTAAACAGCATACAAAGATCCGTAGAAAGACGCGAAAGGTGGAGGAAGGACTCTCAGATGCAAGAGGCTGAGCCACTGCAGGCAGCAGCCTTTATACTGCCTAGCCCAGCACAGGGGCAGGCTAATTGGTTGCACCTGGCGAAGCACACCTGCAGGCAATCGGTCACCTCCCTTTCTGTTCCTGGGCTGGTGGAAGCAGGGCAAGTCCCTAGGGCTTCTGGGGGGTGTAGTTCCTTTAATAACCAATAGGAACAGGCAGGAATTGATGCTTGTAGCCAGGTGCATTGTGGTATACGTAGTTTGTTGGAAAAAATAATAAAGCACCAAAGTCTCGCAAATGGGAAATAAAGTTCCCAAAGTAAATATAGATGGATCCAAGAGTGTGTTGTAAATAAATGATAAACAAATAGTCCATATTGAGCGTAAATGGATGCGCCCGTGGCGCAGGCATGACAACGGTTGACAGCGTTGAATGCCTGTTCAAGGTCTATGGACGCAATATAGATGGGTTTTGTATTTTTTTTCCTTGATCATACATTTAAGTATGTTGATGAGTAGAACATTCAAGGACGTCCCAATGCCTTTGCGGAAGCCCGACTGCCAAGGATCTTGATGATGAGACAGCCGACTCCAATCATTCAGATGTCCCAGGACCACTGCCATGAATATTTTTCCCACGACGTCCAAGAGGGCAGTCGGTCTGTAGTTCGCAGGATCCGACCTGTCGCCCTTCTTGAAGAACGGTACGATTATTGACATGGTCCAAGAATGAGGTATCTTTTTGAGACACTTTACATCATTGAACAGGGTTGTCATGAATAGTGGCCATTTCTCCGGATCACTCTTGAGAATGTTGTTTGTAAGACCATTGGGCCCAGCAGCCCTTGAGGAATTTGAGCTGTTAATAAGATCCACAATATCCTGTTTTTTGAATTTCAGGTCCCAAGGTTTATCAGAGGATAGATGTTTTTGTGGTTCACAGACTTACCCATAGAAAGGAGCTTCTGGAAGTGTTCCTCCCAGGCTGTTGCAGGTATTGAATTGCCAGTTTTTTACTCGACAGGCGTGGATATGTCATTGATCAATTTCCAGATACCAGAGATGTTTTTACTGGTGAATAATTGTAACATCTTCTGGCTATCTTGTTGCGCCAACAGATGTTTGCGTTGAGTAAGCCAGTTTCTGTAGGTGTTTCTGATTTTCTTATACAGAGATAGGTTAGCTGGTGAGTTTGAAGTTTTAAATCGCCTCCTAGCCCTCCGGACGATCTTTTTTTTGGCAACTACTTGGTAATCATAGGTGTGTCTGTTGGTCGAAAGGCCACCCTTTGCAGCCTCTTCCGTACAGAATACCTTTAATACATCAGTGTAGTCAATGAGATGTTACTGTGGTCATGGTGGTCAGGTTCTAGCTTCAATAGTGTGACCAGTACCAGACCTAGGTCTTTTCTTTTAATTCTAAGTCTGTTTCCACCTGGGATTAATTCAAGGTGGTGATCTGGTAAGTGTTGGGCTGGTAGAACATAGTGTTTGTCCCATTATTCACTTACAAGTTCCAGGATATTATGATAACTCTGTTCCGTTTGGACCACTGTCAGCGACGTTATCTTCCCCATCAATTCCTCGTTGCATAGATGTAGTCCAAATTACTCGACACGTTTCCAGGTTAGTGCAGCCGGTCGATTACCCCGGAAACTGCCATTAACCATCAGAATGTTTCTGCTTGTAAGTTCTTTTTCAAGATCGACCCATTTTAACATGTTCTTTGTAAAGGACAAAGGGAGAAACTCAATTTTGCTCCCCTTTTTTTTGAAGCATTCATTGTTAAAGTCGCCACAAAGGAGGACCTCTAGTTTGGGACACTTAATCCTGGCATCATCTACAGCCTTTAGGAGCACTTCCTTAAAGTTATCCTCTAATCTTCATGAGGGTCTCCAGTAGACGTTGCATACAAGCAGCTTCCGTACCAATGATGCATCTGGACCCTTGGTGGGTATTTGGAAAGTGGTTAGTTGAATCCATGAATGTTGATTTGTGGATGACTGTACCTTAAACCACCTGTTTGTTTAATGCCCAATAAGAGACCCAAACTTGATCTCCCTTTGGGACCCTTTACGGCTGGATTTAGAAAAAGTTTGAACCCATCAAGGAGGGGAAGATCACACAACCATGTTTCTTGTAGGCAAAATATATCGTAATTAGTTCGGTCCACTGCTCGGTGCCCGAGCAAGTTAACGAACCCCCTAGTGTTCCAAGTCATATTTTTTTTCCCTTTTGAAAAGGTAGTTTGTTGGAGACTAAGGGGGTCCAGCTGGCATTATGATTTAACTGCTAGGAACCCCGCCAGGCAACTCCAGTCCTCCTGGCTGTTCACTGAGTTCTCCTCAGATTTTTTTGAGAAAGTACGTGTTGATGCCCCTTGAACATCAACCTGTCTATCACCATGGGCCCTTTTCGCAGCCTGCACTGTGCGGACCTGCTCAGATTCTGGCATGACATTTTATTTTTTTGCACTTCCTACAGCGTGTTCCCTGTCCTTAATACCTTCGTACTGGGTATGCTGAACCTCCTCCAACTCCTTGAGCAAAAATCCACAAAGTTTGAGTTTAGGGACGAGTTTTAGGAGTGCACATCTGGTTTTCCATTCCCCCATATGGAGGACCACGCTGTCGTGGCACTGTTCATTGTGGACTTCGAACCAATCAATATCCTTAGATTTTAGTTGATTGGGAGAGTCAAGGGAGTATAAAAATCTCATAACATTAGTCCGGTTCATTGTCAGATTGTCTTCATAACCCAATGTTCTCTCCAATAACAGTCTGAAGGGTCCCTTTGAGATCTTTGTCTCCCATCCCTTGTCAGCATTTTTGTTTTTGGGCTCAGATGGGGTCTTCATATCAGGATATTCTGCCCAGGACACTGTTCTTCTCATACCTTTTAGCTATGCACTTTGAGAACTATTGCTTTTTCCATTGTCTTTGTTCTTCAGTAACAGTACATTTCTCCTGCTTTCCAGAGTTTTAAAATCCAAATGTCTAATAGCGCCCCCCCCCATCCTATCCTGTACTGGAGAGTGTCCCAAATTTTCTCTCGGAATGTGAACTCTAGATTTCCACAAACATTTCTTATTTGAATCCTCGCCCAGTACAACCTAGTTCAGTCATGGAGAATTGATGAGTGCGGCAGGAGCGACCCTGCAGTCTTTGAGCTTTTGTTTGGCCCCAACCGACTTTTGGTCAACTTCATTTGATTTGATGTTTTCTGTCATATTGTCTTCCTCAGCACAGCTTGTGGTTACAGATGAAACTGTCCCCACTTCCTCAGCGCAGGAATCATTTGTTTCTGTGTAGATAGATAAGTCCATGAGGGAGTTGTCACCACTTTCACTCGACCTCTCGTTGTCGAAGTCACCCGCCATCCCTTCTGTAGATGCCTTTGTTATTTTTGGTGGAACTCCTCCTGAATTCTTAAAGTTTCTCTGATGGATTAAATATTTTTCAGGTAGAACCAGATTTCTGGGTAATGTGAGCCTAATCGCGGCTCTGGTACAAGTAGAAGCTTTCCGTAGATTCAAAGTCTTGAGGCCCAACATTTTTTTTTGCACGGGGATGGTTTTTCCATAGTTTTTGTCTCCTTTTTTATTGACTTCTAGTTTTTCACCCTCCTGCGAGGTCTGCCCCTTCTTAGGTTTTTTAAACAGATCATACAGTTTAACAGTTGAATTGGACACACACAGTCCTAAGGGCACAGTTCTAGCAGGAGGTACAGTTGTTGTCGCTGTGAGGGACGTCGGACTTTGGCAGAGCAGCCACCCGTCATCATGTTGGGAGTGCCACCCAAGGAATTTGGTTGGTGTTAGTTGATTTATCTATTTGACATGGTGGAACTGAAGCTACATCTGGGCCCTTGCCCGATGGAAAAGGCCTTGAGTCTGAAGACTTTGCAGGGCTCCCCAAACCAGCAGGGCTCAGCTTCTCGGACCTTCTTGTTTCATTTTCCTTTTTGATTGGCTCAATGATACTCTTCAGGATTTGAACAGTCTGGTCAGCATTGTCGTCCAATTTAGACTGGATCGCAGAAACAAACCCTTCTACAAAGATCATTTTGGAGTATAGCATTGCTATAGTGGTGGTGTGATCCCAGAGCTGTTCATTTTGTGACTCTATTAATTTCATAAAGGGGGCCATAACAAGGGCAAATGCTGTGATCATTTCTGAGTCAATTTGGGGGTCCTTTTTAGAGGGTTCCTCCACCTGAATTGTTGCCAGCACCATCAGGAGATCTTCATCTGTGGGAGAGGGTTGCCGTCTAAATCGTTTGCTGGGAAAGGGAGCCTGCTGCGGAAAGACCCCTTTATGAGGTCTCGGGGAGAGACCCCTGAAATGGTTGTTATTTGATCGAGGGGGTTTCCCCCCCTTTTGGTGCTTTAGATTGCCGTTGATCCCCGAAGCTAGCCACCTACGACGGCCGCAGCATTGTCGAAAACATCGGGCTGGTAATTGTCCTTTTTAGACTGGTGCTCTTTATTCACATCTAGATATGTATGGCTAGTTTGGGGTATAGTGCCAAACGGTTTCCAACCCAGGTTTGACCCTCGAGTGTGAGCCTGTGGGTCTTTAGTACGGTTTTCTGGGCCAAAAACAAAGAGTTCAGAAGAAAAGGAGGTACTAGATTTAGTTTTAGCATTCAGACCATCATTAGCCGAATGTGGCGACTTGCGAGCGGGGCAAGGAAAGCTCTGAGGTGGCAGTGTCTGGAGGGCCTCTCCGGGTTGCTCCAGTAAGGGTTCCGTTGACGCCATTTCCATGCCAGGCCCTAAGGCTTCCTTGCACTCCCCTCCAGTGTGGATCCCAGTAATGTCAGTTGCTAGTGGAGGCAGCGGAAGGGCACCCCGTTTCGCCGGGCTCAGCCCTTCCCCCCTCCCTTCGATCGTTACAACTTTTGGTTGCAGGATATTATCAGATGATACCATTTTGCAAGTGATGGCCACTTCAATGTTAAGGTCACAGACTGGCCTGTCCAGTTTTTTTTTGTGGAACAGGGCTGGCCTCCATTACGAGTGTTCCATGTACAACTGTGAGAACTCAGAGACCAGGAAGGTAAAGCTCCCTGGCTGATACTTGTCACAGAAAGTCTTAGTAGGTGAGAACTACCCTTGAGGCTGCAGCCCAAAGGAATCACACTGCACAATTAATATGTGGAGGATAATTAAACCTTAATAGTTGTAAGGGGTTGTAAGAGGTTACCTTCCGTCCTCCATGCCTTGTTGCCTGGGACTGCCTGAGACTGCTCTTTGCCGCACTTCGCGTCGCTTCACAAAGGATGCCGGGTATTAGGCAGTCGCGTCTTGATGGGGAGGCGGAGCACCCACTCGACACTGGCTCCCTTAAAGCAACAGGATGCTTGATTCCTGTTGTACGAAGTCCTCACACGCTTCAGCTTTCAGTCACAGTTTTTTTAAGCAAAAGAAAGACCAGCAGTATTTATCCAGGGGGATTGCCTGAGACTGCACTTTGCCGCACTTTGCGTCACTTCGCGAAGGATGCTGGGTATTAGACAGTCACGTCTCGATGGGGAGGCGGAGCACCCGCTCGACGCTGGGTCCCTTAAAGCAACAGGATGCTTGATTCCTGTTGTACGAAGTCCTCACACGCTTCAGCTTTCAGTCGCAGTTTTTTTGAAGCAAAAGAAAGACCAGCAGTAGTCATCCAGGGGTACTGCCTGAGACTGCACTTTGCTGCACTTTGCGTTGCTTTGCGAAGGATGCCGGGTATTAGGCAGTCGTGTCTTGATGGGGAGGCGGAGCACCCGCTCGACGCTGGCTCCCTTAAAGCAACAGGATGCTTGATTCAGCTTTCAGTCGCAGTTTTTTCGAAGCAAAAGAAAAACCAGCAGTATTCATCGAGAAGGAAAATGCCTGAGACTGCACTTTGCCGCACTTGACTAATTAATTTAACTAGGTGACAGCAACTCATGGAAATGCTAATCAAAGGAGTCCTGCAAACACCTCAGAGGGGCAGAGTATATACAATCTTGTGGATTTATTTTTATCAGAAAACATTCATGCTGATGCCCACTCTGACATGGAAGTGTCCTCAGTGTCACCCACTTAAAAGTAACATATGATATGGCATTAGTGTCCTTGAATGATCCTTGAAGGGAGACCTTTGGCCACACTGATGCTTAAATTGTGGGCCAACATACTCAAAGACTCCATCCACAGCCCTGTTTCAGTGAGGTTGTCTCAATGTGGCATAAACTGCTATAGAAGAAACACGTGTAGCATAACATTATGTAGTGATTGTCATGTGCCACACACAGCCCATGTACATGCCACTTTCTTACACAGTACGTTGCAATGCATGTTCATACAATTTAGCTATTTCCTCCCATTGAAACTGTCCTTCAGTTGGTGGCCATACAAATATGATGCTCTGTGGAGATTTTATAGAATATATCTCAGTTTTGAAAATTAATTTTAAAGATAAATATTTCTTATCTAACATCCCCTACCACAGAAAACCCACACCAACATTCTGGGATAAGAACCAGGCTGTTATTTCTCTGAATAGTATGTTTTATTTAAAATAATAAACCACAATAATTAAAAGTGGTCACCAAACTTTGTCAGCTGTGGAATTCACTGTCAGTATTCCATGAAAATACAGGCAGGTTGTTTACAGAAAATAAACAAAATCTGCCTGCTACTATCTCATAAGTATTTTGATGCACAATACACACACGCACCCATTCTTATAAAGACGGGACCACATATCCACTGCAGAAAAAATGATAGAATCTTCTCCATATGAATATTCAAGTTATTATCAATTTCAAAGAAACACATTTTGAAATTCTCATCAGAGATATACGATAGGATATTTCAGTTCATTTTCTCCAACAGGAACATGTTTTGACATCAGAGAAAAACAAAAGATTCACATTTAACCCTCTCTTTCCAGGGATGATTCCACTTTCAGGTTATCAGGAGGAAGTGTTTAATTTTTGTTTCTGCCCAGTTCCCATACCCTGTCTCTTCATAGTTCCATATGCCACTGCTAGCACTGTTTTTCCACCACTGACACATTTTACCAACAGTGGAAGATATGGCACTGCACAAAACAAAGACAAATGCATTCAAACCATGGCGATAGTAACACTAACAGCAATTACCACCAGCAATAATAAGCACTGATGTAATTTACCATCTGCAGTAATATCATCTCACTGCTGTAATCAAGAAACGACTACCTCCAGAGTTGCAATGGCAGAACATTAATTCAAGTGGAGTGGTAATTTAACATTTACCGTTTTTTGACAACACACTGCAGTTTGTGAAGATGACTATTTAAAGGAGTCAGATATGGATGACCCTGCCATATTATTGTTTCATAGCTTTCATGCCTGTATTCAGGACTAAAGGACTGTGGGTGAATCATACTAAAGAGAGCCGGAGCTCCCTCCTTAAGTAGAACACAATAGATCAGCAATACTCCAGGAGGACCAGAGCTTAGCTGCAAGTAAATACATCACATGCAAGAAATAATTGCTCACTTAGGGTAAAGAAGACGTGATGTGCTCAGTTTAAGATGTGTGCATCATGTGCAGCGCTGCTCTGTGAAGACTAATGTTGTGAAATCAATACTTCCAAATGCCATTAACTTCTCTGTATTTAAATGCATATATTACTTCTAGTAGATGTGGTGTGAGCATTAGTGTTTTGTGTGTTTTTCTGATCCGTTTACTTTTTACATCCAGATATGGGTAAGTTGTAAGATATTTGATCCATATCAGCATTTTAAAATAACGGGTTATTTCAAATATAACAGACAAAACAAAAAAATAGCGGCACGTTAACCTACTGTAAGTAGTAAGCCTGGAGGAAGATTGACTTTCCCGCCTTTTCTCTCCTTTATTGTTCAATTCAGTTCAATAAATGTCTCTTTTGCCCTGTTTTAGGGCCTGGTTCCTCTCACCCCTCTGGGGGTCTCTGGCCTCTCAAACCACATTGAGGTTTTGTTTCTGTTACTCTGCCTTGGGATCTCAGGTTTCTCACCCTGCAGTGGGGTTGTGGGTTTCTCACCCCATCTTGGATTTTTGTCTCTTTTCCCTCATGGGGTTGCTAACCCTCCGTGGGCTTTCGTCACTTCTTCCTCAACCTATGGTCTCAGGTATCCGTCCCGCCTTAGGGGTTTCATTTTTTCTACCCCACCTTAGGATCTTGGTCCCACCCACCTTGTGATTTCATCTTTTCTTACCCACCGTGGGGTACCTGGTCTCGCACCCTGCTTAGTGTTTTGTTTGTTCTACCCTGCCTTATGCTCTCTGGTTTCTCAATTGGGGTTTTGTCTCTTCATATCCACCCTGGGGTATCAGGTCTGTCACCGATCCTTGGGGTTTAGTTTCTTCTACTTCACCTCAGGGTCTCGGCTGCTCAATCTGCCTTGGGGTCTTAGCATTCTCATCCCACCTTGGGCCTATTTGGGCCTGTCCTCCCCTCTCCCGGTCCCCTGCAGCCTACCTCTGTTCCTGGGTTTGCGCTAGACAGGCAAGTCAGGGAGTGCTGTTGCTGCACTACATCCTCGTCGGTTTCCTCCAAGCATTGCGTACTGGGTAGAGCTTGTCCTTTTATCCATCCAGCATCCTGCAGGGCAATGGTTTTGTGTCTCTCTGAGATTGTTCTGTGCTTCTCCGGCCGTCATGGTCCCATGCTGTTTGGTTGGGCTGAGCACTTGCAGCACCTCGACCATCAGGGTGTTCTGCATTCTTCCTTCTCAACCGTAGCTCTCCTTGCCATGCAATAAGTACACTCTTCCTTGTCCTGGCATGCCTCTCAGGAGGAGGGGCCTTCCCTTCTCTGGTTCTGCAGGCTTCTGTCTGTTGGTTCAATGCAGACAGAATATTTATCTCTCCCTCGATAAAGGGGTGGGTCACTCCAGGCTCTCCTTACTCCAATCAAGTACCCTTTCTACAGAGGGTCAGAAACCACAACAGCCAGTCCAAAAGGAAGTTTAAAGTCATGTAGCCAACAAAAATGGTGGGTCTTTGAGAATAGGGAAAGTGAATGATATGCTGACCGGGGAATATTCTATCCCCAGGGTGTTGAAGGTCACCACCAGTAGGATCCCCCTTGATCTGCCCATTAGGGGATGTTCAGCTTATTGGGCTCACCTGCGGAGTCCCAAAGGGGATGGTTCCTCCTAAAGGAGAGTGGACAAATACCCTGGATTAATCATATCACAATGTAACAGATGACACCCAACGAAAACAGGAGAATGTGTCTGAGATTGCTTCCTAGTCTTTCAGTGTTTGACTGTTTTTCTGGGCATGACCAAAAGTATATGATCTGAGCATGGATTTTTCTGTGAGACAGCACAGAGAGATAACATGTGATTTTAAACCATCTGACATAGCATCATCAAATAGACAATGCTATCAAGTTTTGTTTGCACTCAGTATGAAATGTCCCAGTTTTAGCACATTTTAAAACCTATTTTTTTCTGTTTTTGGGATATCCACAGGTTTCACCACTTAGCGTATACATACGGATGGACATTGTAGGGTATTTTGTGTAGATTTGGGATCTGGCGGTATTTTCTTACCGCCAAAGAAGAGTAGTAATTTGGTGATGACTTATCCAAATATTTAGATTGGGTTTGGCCATACCTCCTTTCAGTGACCATGTCTTATTACACTATATGGGATAATTTAGTAGTATACACTATTGGTGGTATTTTCTGGTGGTAAATTACTTAGTGGTGAGCATGATTTTCCTTCCCCACATTATAGCCCCATCATACACAAAACCTTCCTTATTCTTATAATGTACTAGTGATCTATAGAGAGCCTTGGAGCTACATTCAGAAACACCACAATTCCACATAGAGCATTATCAATAACCTGTGGCATTATAACTGATTTATCTACATCAGTGAACTATGCTTCCATAGGCCTCATTACTGGTTCATGGACCCCCAGTAATCTATATTTTGTATTAGATTGAACCCAGACACCATGCACTGGGTGAACACACACATACAACTATTTATCACTGCTAATTCTATCTGTTCCATCTGCATGGGAAACATGACATATGTACCACCTAAAAAATCTTCCCCGTGTCATACAGTATTATTCCAAAGGCACCAAGAAAAGAGAAACACAAAACTCTATACATGTTCTCCTTTTATATTGTGTTTATTAGAAACAATTGCAATTCAAAATAAACATCTTACCATTTGCATTACCGCATTGTCTGTAATAAAAAGAAGAGAGAAAAAAATACAGCGACAGAACAAAATTCACTTTGTAACATTATAACATATAACATGGCAATTAAATGCAGGGATTTCCTTTGGCTACTCAATTCAACTTTGGATATTTACCAAAGATTTGCAGTTCTCTCCCACACACAACCTCACTTCGCTCACCTCTGAAGAACGGGCCCAGAGAGCAGGGGTTGCCTTTGTAGTTTTGAAGGTTTGAAATGCACAGCGAGAACATAGAGTTCTCGAGGCAGTTCTAAGTGAGACTAGGCACGTCTGTCTCACAGCCCAGTCATCCAGATCATCTGTCCCTGGAGCCCAGCAAAAGCGATCTGAACTTTTTCTGTCAGACCTTCCACAGCAGAACTCTGCTGCTTACGTGGCATATCTGCAGATAAACTTCCTTCCAATCATATTAGCAGAACATGTATTATGTTAACACCCTCATATCACAAAACAATTGTAGCTTCAGGAATAAAACAATGAAAAGGCCTAGAACAAGGAATATAACTGTCAAAAAGACTAGTACTGTAACAAGTACTGGATAGTGATTACGACTGTGAAGGGGACTAGGATGCTGACAAGGACTTTGACTGTGGCAATGATTAGAACTATGATGAAACAAGGACTGTGATGAGGACCAAGGCTTACAAGGACTAGGGCTGTGATGTTTTATTCCTACTCCTCATCAAAATTCAAGTCCATCACCTTTGTAATCACAGTCTACATCTTCCTCTACATCTTCCTCACAATATGATTCCTCATCTAAGCCCTAGTCTTAGTCCTCGTCATCACCCAAGTCCATGTCACAGTCCAAGTCCTCGGCACAGTCCTAGCCCTCATTGTAAGTTTAGTCCTCATTGCAGTTCTTGTCCTCATCAAATGTCAAGGCCACATCTGTCTGAGTTCTTTTCACAATCCTTGTCCTCATGATAGTTTGAGTCAAAGTCAAAGTCCTCGTCACAGTTCTAGTTATCAATTTACTTGAGAAGTCACTATCACAGTCCTAGGCCTTGACACTGTCTGCGTCCTCCTTTCAAATCTAATTATAGTCCAACTCTTCATTACGGTCCTAGCCTCTTCCTTATCACAGTCCTAGTCAAAGCCTTAGTACTAATCACATTCATAGTTCTTAGCATACTGATTCCTTTTCCCATTCCAAGTCCCTGTCACAGTACTATTCACAGCATCATAATCATGATCACAGTCCTTGTTCAAGTTGTACGCCTAGTCCTTATTGGACTGCCAGTCTTCATTATAGTCCTTATGCAAGTTCTCCTCACAATTCTGGTCCGAATCATTCTCCTTGTCATCTTTCTAGTCTTTGCACATACCCCTCGTCACTGTTATAGTCCTGGTCTCAATCCTAGTAATAATTATTGTCATTGTCGTTGTCATGGTCCTCATCACAATCCTAGTCCTTGCCATAATCCTAATTAGAGTCCTCTTCCTTTTCACACTCCTTGTCATTGTTGCGGTAATAATCTCTCTGTCATACTCTGTTACAGTCAAATGCTCAGTCATTTTCAATCACTGTCATTTTCAGTCTTTATCAGTCATAATATTGTTCATGCTCACAGCATCTGTCAACTTTGTTGTCACTCTGCTCTCTGTCTGTATCTGTCTGTCTCTCTCTTTCTCTTCCAGTTGTTAGACTGTCTCTCTCTCTCTCTCGCTCACTGTCGCACTTTCTTCTGCTCCCTGTCTCTCAGTGTCTCATTGTATTATATTTGGTCAACAAAGAATTATTATTGTGCATACCTTGACTTTTACTAAAACATTGTAATGCAATGAGTCCTGGCACAGAACATATTTGCATATCCAAAGTATTGGATATACAATTAATGAAAAATTACAACAGGGCAATGTGTTCCTCCATGTTCTTTCAATTCTATTCTGAACTTTTGCATTTATGTTTACCGCTCTGGCACTAGGACTATGCAAACTGGACACTTCCACTCCCTGTGTTTTGTGACATAAACAAATCCCATCTCAGACTCACATTGCTGATTACTTTAGAAAATGGTGCTTTCTTTACAGGCAAGCCTATATAACATTTACCTTGGACTTCTGTTACTAATTCTTCACACATTTGCTTGCCACACATGCTGTGGCCTACTTTTTCCAGTGTGAAGCATCATCAGTGAACAGAGTTCTATTGAGCTATCCAAATATTTAAGCTTGGGAAATTCCCCGAAGTAGTCATTATCAACATGGGATTAGCCACACATTTCTGGCACAGGGCTTTGACACATAACCACATTTAATCGTAGGGCACTATTTTACCTTTTCAATACTCTATCCTATGCCCAGTAAATAGTACATGTATGAATGTAGTCGTGCAGCGAGGGGGAATACACCACAAGTAACAATGGGATCAATGGTTGACCATGATAACAGTCCTTGAATGGCAGTAAACACCTTTATGATAATCTGAACAAGGACTCATTTGGAGTACTTATTTTGTTCTACATTATCCGTTGCTCCTTCATTAGTGTTTTTATCTTCAATATATGGATTTCAACAATTGCTAATATTAGAGTAGTAGTATGTATTCTGTTATTGTTTTTTTTTAATGTGCCTTAAAACTAATGTAATATTTTAGTAACTTTTTCACTGGAACATATGAATGCTAAGTAAATGCCACACTTAGATAGAATTGTGAACCATGCCAATGCCACACTTAGAATTATGAATCTTAAGTAAATGACATGCTTGAATAGAATTGGGAATGCCAGCAATTGCCTCACTTAGATGGAATTTTTAATCTTAAGTAAACGCCACACTTGGATGGAACTGTATATGCTAAGTAAATGCCACACTTAGATGGAATTGTGAATGTTAAGTAAATGCCACACTTAGATGGAAATGTGAATGCTAAGTAAATGCCACACTTAGGTAGATTTATGAATGCTAAGTGAATGCGACACTTAGATGGAACTGTGAATGCTAAGTAAATGCCACACTTAGATGGAAATGTGAATGCTAAGCAAATGCCACACTAAGATAGATGTATGAATGCAAGTAAATGCCACACTTAGATGGAATTATGGATCTTAAGAAAATGCCCCACTTAGATAGAATTGGGAATGTTAGCAAGCGCCACACTTAGATAGACATGAGAACCTCAGCAAAAGCCAGAACTATGGAAACTAGCCTGCGTCACATCTAGACAGGATTTTGAAAGTTGGCAGATCCCACACTTGGATAGAGTTGTGGGTGTTGGCAGGTCCCGCTCTTGGATAGAATTGTGAATGTTAAGCAAGCATGGACTCTCAAATCTAGGTACAGCCTACCCTTTGTCTATTGTAAGGTGAAACATAATCTATTGGGATACCTGGGCCTCTCTCTCATGCTGCAGGACTCTTGTATCTAGGTGTGACCTATGTCTCTTATATGTTGAGACACACCTATTGTGGAACCTAGACCTTTCTCTCACTGTATAAGACTCTCATATCTCTATAGCCTCCATCTGTATCTGATACATGGTGAAACAGTGTATTGTTAAACTTGGGCCTCTTCACAGCATATCTCAATTCTAGATTGTGCACTGAAAGTTTAGTTTGTTGAATTCTGCCTCTCATGACTGGGTCATATCTAGATATTGTGCTCAAGTGATATTGTGTTGTGTTCCACCCACTTAGCCTATAGTACTCTGAAGGTTTACTGTGTTGAATTCTGGCCTCCCAAGACTCAGAGTTTACTGTGTTGAATTCTGAATTTTAAGACTGTGTCACATCTAGATATTGTGCTCAAGTGATATTGTGTTGCATCCCACCCCCTTAGCCTATAGTACACTGAACGTTTACTGTGTTGAGTTCTGCCTCTTAAGACTGTGTCACATCTAGATATTGTCCTGAAGGGATAATCAGTTGCACTCAGGCCCCTTAGCATATCTCTAATCTAGATTGAGCACTGAAAGTTTACTGAGTTGCACTCAACCCCCTTAGCATATCTGTGATCTGCTAAGGGGGTGATTGATTGTGCACTGAAAGTTTACTGTGTTGAATTCTGCCTCTCAAGAATGGGTCACATCTAGATATTGTGCTTAAGTGATATTGATTTGCATTCCACCTCCTTAGCATATCTCTACTCTAAATTGTGCACTGAAAGTTTACTGTGTTGAATTCTGCCTCCTAAGACTGTGTCACATCTAGATATTACTCCCAAAGATTACTGTGTTGTACTCTGCCTCTCAACACTGTGTCATTACAACATATTACACCCAAATATTACTGTGTTGTACTCTGCCTCTCATGACAGTGTCACTACCAGATATTGCACCCATAGGTTACTGGGCCTCATTACACGGACGGCGGTGGACCAAGGTGCTATTAGCACCTTGGTCCATGCCGGTAAAATACCGGCACCGCCTTGGTGGAAAGGGGAATTACTGCCCTATTCCAAGGTTGGTGGGGCGGTAATTCCCCCTTCCCCCATTGCCCTTCCCCATTCCCATTTTTGCCCCATAGGGCATAATGGGAATGGGGAAGGTGCTAATTACGGCACCGCAAATTGCGGTACCGTAATTAGCTCCCTGGTCCCTTTGCGGGTTGGTTTTTAACGCCTGCAAAAAGCAGGCGTTAAATTCTCCAACCCACAAAGAGACCACTTAGTAAGGCGGTAAGGGTTTACCTGTACCGGCAAAATACCGGTACCGGTAAACCCTTACCGCCTACTGTGTAATGAGGCCCACTGTGTTGTACTCTGCTTCTTAAAACTGTGTTAAATCGTGTCTGTGCACCGTAAGGTGTCACATTCCACCCCCTTAGCCCATCTCAAATCTAGATAGTGCACTGAAAGTTTACTGTGTTGAATTCTGCTTCTTAAGACTGTGTCACATCTTGACTGAGTACTGAAAGTTGTCACACTCCACCCCCTTAGCCTATCTCAAATCTAGATAGAGCACTGAAAGGCTACTCTGTTGAACTCTACCTCATGTTCCCGTAATGTCACTTTGTATCCCAATGTATTACCAAACCCTCCCAACATCATGTGTGTCCACCGTGCCTGTGTATCACTGTGCACTCTGCTTTCTTATCCCCATGCTGTTACTATATATCCGTATTATATATCCGTATGCCCCGTTCTATCACCATAAGCCCAGCCATTGTCATTGTGTCAATAAGAAGAACCATCATTTCACATCTTTACGCCTACTTTCAACTATACACCATCATTCAACTACAACACAGCTATACCCCTGACAAATTCGGCCTAGCTGTTCACATACTAACACTACCCCATGAACACCTCAACATCCTAATAAAACATAGCTATCCAATGACATTCCGGTCTAGTTGCTCACATAAACTTCGTTCAGGCCTAACACAGCCAATCCCAGTCTTGATGTCCACCCACCAGATTGCACACATTCCAAATAAAATCTTCAACACCACACCTAACGCTAGGATGCAGCGACCATATAGCTATCACATCAACTGCACACATAACTGGTGCACCCACGCACCCTAAGACACCACAGGCCTCATTCCAAGTTGGGCGGTAAGGGATACCAGGCACCGGTAAGGAGACCGGTGCCGGTAATCCCTTACTGCCCTACTATGAGGTCCCTTAGCGGGTCCCTCCTTTAACGCCTGGTCTGACCTGGCATTGTGGATGGGACCCGTTAAGGAACCAGGGCGCAAATAACGGGCTTGGCATACGCCAGCCCGTTATTTGCGCCCTCCCCATTCCCATTGAGCCCTATGGGGGCTCAAATGGGAATGGGGAATGGGGAATGGCATTTTCAATGGGGACCTACCGGTCCCGCAAAGGTCGGACTATACCGGTCCCCATTGAACTAGACCGGTGCCGGACCAGTTATTGGTGGCAGTCATGGCGCAAATAGCACCATGACTACCACCAACCTCAGAATGAGGCCACACCACTCTCTAATGACCTGAAATGCGGTTCCCTGAGGGCGTTCAACCTACCAGCGCTTTGACATCATTCCAATGATATATAAAGCGCTATATAAATGTCAAGTAACATAACATAACAGTAGATTCAAGTCTAACTTGTTGACTAGTCTGATGGTAGACTGGCTTTGCCTTTAATTTTTGTCCAAATAATTGTGTTTCTTGTCCTGTGGCATGGGTGAGATTAAAGAACATGGGAACATTGTAAGCCTGTTTTTTGTTTACTCAAAACACATATGGTTTTGTTTATCTTTAGAAATGTCAATGCAAAACTCTTTGCTGAAATCAAAAGCAAACTCCTCCAGAAGAACATTATGTGGGCCACAGCAGAGGGCTCATTCTAATTAAACTTGCATATTTGCATGAAAGTTATGATAATCAAACTAATGATTTAAGGCAGGGATGTGAAAATGTGAGTTTCCAGATGGTTTGATATACAGTTTAATTAATGATGTGGCATCATTGACGTCACATTCCAAAACATCTGAAGAGCCACAGGTTGCAGACTCCTAATTTGGGGGATCAGACATTAACAATACAACCTCATGCACAGTATTATAGTACACACAAACACACTTTAAGATGTAGGAAATGCATCGTAAGCCAGATTTGTATCTTAGTCTTGTAAACAATTGGTCATGTTATCAGAGAATGATTGAAGATAACAACGTTCCTCATGACCCAACAATCATGTGTGCTAGAACACACAAAAGAAGACTATGGAGAGGAGGGAGCAGGTACAACACACAGATTTGAATGATATGATTCATATGAGTTGACTGCATTAAAATATTTGACCAACACTATACCAAATCACTTCCCAGGATGTCAACATTATTGTGTTTTTTAAAGATCTCCAAAACAATGGTTTACGGTGAGTTCTCATTTACAACGAGCTAATCATTATAACAACATAGCTAATGACCGCTAAGAGGAACTACTAGTAATCACATTGAAAAAGGTGACATGAAAAGGTGACAAGTTTAACATTAACAGACATTAACTATGTTAAAATGTTATATCATTATCTAAGAGAACAGCATACTCTGAAGGAATGCAGTAGATATTCTGGAGTTTAGTAAAGAGGTTTAGGCTGCACTCTTTGACATATTCCCAACCCCAGATGCATCACCCCAATCAGAGAACAGCTTTTCTAGTGAAGACACCTATCAAAACGCACAAAGAACAAACAACAATACTGTCTTTCAACGAAAATCACAGTCTTCGTCAATCCTGAAACACTCATAGACAGTCATTTAGCCCTACATGGATACACAAGTGACTGGTGTGTTATATGCATATATCACATATCATAACATTACTTTTGATTTGTTTCTCAAATTAAACAATGTCCCTTCATTAGTTTGGCTCATAATGTGGTGCATTACTCGTTTTAATTAGATTACCATACCATAGATGTGTGTCTACAAAGTTTGATTTTATCAAATTGTCCTTTTATTTGCAATACAATTCAAATTTTACAATCATTTATCAGTGTAATTCCCTACACCGATTGAACACTTTGGGAAATGATCTGCTTATAAAGCAAAATATCCACATGCACAGAGACGTTGACATATCAACCATAAGAGAGCATTCAATGCATGTTTTTTTTCAATTGAACACTTTTCAGCAGCGGCTTTATTGAAAAGTCAAAAACATGAGGCTCATCACGAGTTGGGCGGTAACGCTGGCGCTAATAGCGCTGGCGTTATTAGCCCTACCGCCAAACCCACCAACGCTATTAGCGCTGGATCACGGGTTTGGCGGTAGGGCTAAATCCCCATTCCCCATTGAGCCCATTCGGGAATTCCCCATTAACCATTGGGCTAATTGGAGATATTTCGCGCTTTTACAGCCAGCGGATTTCCTGCCGGCCATAAACGCACCAAAAATCGTCAGAATCTCGGCAGATTTCCCCCCAGCTCATGGCTGGGGGGAAATCAGCAAAAGCCTTGATTTGGCGAACCCTTAAATCCGGCGGTACCAGCACTACCACCAGATTTAAGGGCTACCGCCAAACTCGTGATGAGGCCCAATATGTTGATTATCCCCCATTAGGTGTTTTAATAAACCAAAACCTTCACAGTTGCAACAGATACTGCTGATTGTATTTTTCACTATGAAATCAAGGCTAAAATACATTGTCTGATTGCATGGCATTTATTTTTAAATTGCATTCCTATCTCTGCAAATCACATTATCTGCATTAAATGCTATTGCAACAGATCTCTGTTTCACGTTAAAGTCCATGGTCTAATCCCAATAAATATCCTGATATAACAGGAGGTAAATATTTTCCCAATATATTCTGCCTGTTCAGCCCCTGCTACTGATGCCTGGAAGGATTTCATTCTTACTTTTAGTAATTGTGCAACTACTTTACTGAATCATTTATAGCAGAATATTGTTATTCTTCAACCACACCTGACACAAGGTGAGTTTTTGAAGTATGTATTTCTTATAAAATAAATTGGCTCTCTTGCTCCATCAGCACCCCTAAAAATCACTCACATAGCAACACCACCCTTCTTCAGCCACAACCAGAGCCTAGAATGTTAACAGGTTCCCCTGGAGACAGGATAAACAATCCATTACAAACCCAGCACGAGTGTGCTGAACCATCTGGACTGAATGCAAACACACCATGTTATGCATTGCCGTAAATACACCCACAGCAGTTACATCCATATTAAAATATAAACACTTAACAAATATGCATTCATTGTTTTGAAGCTATTACGGAGTCGATACCTGCTTTATGTCACTGTTTATATGAATTAAAAATTCATCATACATAACTAAATGTTTAAATTGTCATGGACTCAATAAACAACAATACACATGGGTTCTGGAATATTTCATTTGTCATAAACAGGTGAAATTTAATGGATTAATAATCCTCAGTGGGGCACATATCATGCAATTGAATTTTTACATGGCATTTGTTAAATGTATTGTACAGAGGGAGTAAACTAAACCTACATGGAGGGGTCTTAGGATATTACAGTGTCATTTTTTAGACTGTGTTTTTTGCTATAGTGGTATTAGTTGAAATGTCGCTCTTTTCACTAAGTGTCAACCGCTAATCTAGGATTCACTGATATACACTCCCACCCTACACTTATGGGACAAAGGGCGGGCTGTGTGCACAAAACTCATTGTATTTAAATAAAATCAAAGATGGTCTGCCTACATTAAGTTATGCTAGGGAAGCCACCACAATATGATAAAAAAATTTAAAAAACTATTATGATTTGTTTGCAAAATTAGAATTGACCTTCCTGTCACAATCTCGCTATACGATTGCATACATATGCAGTCACACAAAATCAATAAATGATATGTTTAACATTTATAATCCTTAACAATACAAGATCACATATAAGCAGCATTCTCAATTCTTTGACAATCATGCATCTTAATGGCCAGTGTATTAAAGCACTCTTCAATTATCATTTAAACAAAATTACTTTTTGGTGACGAATAGCAGAATACAACTTTTATTTTCTACAATATGAAAAAAAGTATTAGAACTAGAAAAAGATTGAGAAAGGTTGAGAAAGACCATAATATCAATTTGGAATGCACAGGATCTTGGTTCCTCTACCCAATATAAATAAACTCATTTATGATTTACTAATACAAGGATGAATATCCCTCCCACTTCATTTTACAAATCAGATCCTACAGCTACAGAACCATTCCCTATTGTGCAATGTCAAGAAAGAGGATACGATGAATTTATATAGGTGTGCGTTTGCTGGGAATGAAATTAGAATGTCTAAGGCAGATTGTTCCCATTTTCACTGTTTACATATCTATCAAGTTCACAGGTTGTACATTATCAACCAATTCTGCATATTGGCATATGAAGCATTACCACTGATTCACCCCAACATATTGGACTAAACCTGTGAATAATGAGGAGCCATTTATTTTAGCCATTGTTTACAAAATGCTACGTCAGCACTTGGAAGTGGTCTTTGTTGTACACAGTACACAAAGCACAGAACAAGCATGTTTGTTATTATTTGAATGTAATTTCCCCCCAGTGTTTTTTATAATGAAAGTAGGATATAACTCACAGTAGCAAACTGCCATAACATATTTTCATTCTGATATATCTGTATCTATCAGTGTGCTGTGTGCACAAAGATTGCTATGTTTTTGACAAGAAGTCAAACATCAATTGGCTTTAATTATAGTGAGAAAGTACAAATGCATTTCACACATAAATATCAAAATATTCTCTTTGGAAGGGGGGCCCCGGGTGGAAAACACCTCTCCAACCTCCTGACGCCAGGATTTAGCATGGCGAAGATTCTAGGGGACTTTTCTAATTGCATTTGGTCATCATTTATAATTGCTTTGACATACTCGTTAAGGTGAGCAGTCAGAATGGGCCCTAATTAGTCTACAAATAACACTGAATCAGCCTCCCCTCCTTCTTGGAAAGTTCATCTGCTTTAGGTAGCATTCTCCACATAGACAAGGCCAAATTATCCAGTTTACATCTATGTTCAGTACTCATTAATTTGGAAGCAGTGGTATGCTTTCTGTCCAGCTTTTCATTCCACTGTCATATCCTTATCCTCTGTGTGTTTTCATGCTTATGATACACTTTTTGATTAGTCAAATGTTTCTTTTGGTTTGCTCAATTGTCCTGCACTACCATATAACTCACCCTCCACTTATTATGGGTTAGTCATAGGTTCCATGCATGTGAAAACAAAAAGAAGGTGGGCTGTTTTATCTCACACATATGAATGCATACATCATTTTGATTCCATATTTCATCATAGCAACATGCCACATTGACAAAATATCAATTTTTGGGATCGCAAAGTCAGGCATCTGGATATGCAGTGTGAATATGTGACACATTTATTTTTTCATAAATGTATTAATATAAATGTTATGAATTATTAAACAAGATAGGCAATTCAAATTTAGTTTCACAAGATAGATTTTTGTGTCATAATCACAACACATGTTTCAGTTTGTAGGAATTTGGTTGGGAATTTATAGGCAACATTTGTTTTCAAATGAATGGCTGGTATATTTCTGGGGATTTTTTTGTTTCAGGTTTGAGTTTTGTTTCTTACAACCGTAAAGCCATGCTGCTAACAGGCCCCATCCGCAACAATTAACATGGAGCTGCTCACACAGGGCCTCCATTGTTTGAGTTGCCATTAGCCAGAACAGCTGGTCTTGTTTTGTGATGGGTCAAGGTACATAGGTGATAATTTAAATGTACTAAAGTTTTTTTGTAGCACAGCCCAATGCAAATGCAGCCTTTCTGGAATGTTATGCTGTATTTATTAGAATATCTTCTCCTGAGATTTTACAAAGACGGCACCCGTTTATTAACTCAGAGGGCCTATTCCACAAGGTCTTTCGTTCTTCTGTGAGCCTTATCAGAGCCTCCAGTGTATAGCAATTTTGAGATTGCATACAATGCTGCAAAACCACCTGACAAAAACGGCTGTTTCAACAAAAAATGCTGTTTAAAAAAATAGAAACAAAGAGTCATGCTCTCAAAAATGTTTAGCTGCAAATGTTGAAAAGCACTAGCACATCTCATCACTCACCTCAAAAAAGGAGCAGCCCAATACACAAAGGACATGTGAATGGGGGCATCTTTTACCTCTTTGCGCATTTGCACAAATCAGGGGACAATTCTTCACATTTACAAATGCACCCCAAATTTAGAATCAGGATGTGCTTTTACATGTGCAGAAAAATAAGACAACCCATTGCTCTTGTTTGGAATAGGTACAGAGTGGTTTGCATTGCATGACTGGGTCTTTTACAGAAATTGTCATTCAATTTGTCTTTTGTAAGTTTTGCAGCAGTGGTTTGAAAAGCTTTAATTTCATTTGCCTTTATCCTCAAACAAGATAGAAGTATATTTTTGTTATCCCGTTTTACTGTGACAGGCATTTTAGCGTCCTGTCACAGTGAAAGTGAAATGCACGGTAACCTGAAGAACATTAATGTCTGCATATCGCTTCTGACATACATGTACAGAATGAAGCTGGCCAGAAAATGGACCTGGAAATGCACAGTTCACATTTGAGAATATGGATCATATCATCTATGATCATATGATCTAAAAATGGATCATCTAAATATGGCACACCCTATGCTCTTTTTTTTAGATTCTCAATTTTTTGAAGGTGTAAAAAATACTCACAAAATGAGGGGGAAAGGAGAGAGAGGGGGCCATTGGGCCAGATGGGGAGTGATGGGCTAAAAGGGAGAGGAGTGGGCCAGAGATGAAAGTGGTGTCCCAGAGAGCAGAGAAGGAGTATTGGGCCATTGTTGGGGTGGTAGGGCAGGAATCGGAGAGGGAGTGGGCCAGAAAGCAGAGAGGAAGCAGTTGGCCAGAAAGAGGCAGCAATGTGCAGTTGGGAGAAAAGATGGGGAAAGAGTGCAATAAAATGGGTGAAAGGATGCACGAGTGAGAACGAATGAAGGACTGTAGAATTTGGGAGGAATTTTGGAGTGTGAGGTGTGAATTGGGAGCATAGTTTGGAGTGTGTCAAGGACTGGTGAGTGTCAGTTGTTACTTTTGTTACTTGGCACTATGATAGAACACGGGAGAATGTGCATGACTGCATAGTGAGAGGTTTGAGAGTGTAAGTTGTCATTGGGAATTGGTGAGAGTGTGAAGGTGTGTGTGTGCATGGAGGACATAGAAGGGGGAATGTTTTACAATTACAACTAATAATGATCAATACAGATAATAGGCTCATATTTCAACCCAAAAATGTAGAGTAAAGTAAACACTGTTCTGTCAAGTCTGGGACATATGGGACACTTCCTATTAAATTGATACAAAAGGTGCTAACACTGAAACATGGCTCTCTTGTAGCCTCAGAACTGCCTCTTTCTTGTAACCTGACAATCTTAATCCCCAAAGTCAATAAAATATGTGCCACAACAATACTGCAATGTGCTTTCTTATGCTGCTAAATGTTGAATGTTATCCCTCAACATCTTTGAGGGTCTGCCTATTGAGTTGTCATGGTAACAGACATGAATTATTTCCACATGGCTCAACCAATAATACACTGGGAAACATAAACTCTCCATAGATGAACAGATTTGCAAGGCTGAAGTGAAGAAAGTGAAGAAAGGAGGTTTGTCAGAGAATATATTGGAGAGTTAACCAACATTGCCTAAGCTAACTCAAAACATCATATGACATTTTGATTGAATGGCTTATTGACTTCTATGATAATGACAAAGTGTAAGCTCTCCATGTCTCTTAATTTGTTTCCACATTCCAAATGACTACAGGTTGATTTCAGATGCAAAAGTGTAACCCTGCAATCTTTCATATCTACCTGCAACTGATAGAATCAGAAAACAGATTATACTCTTATCCTTATTTCAGAAATATATTTTTTCTGAACCTTTCCTTACATTCCTGTAGCATATGATATTGTCATGGAAATCTGGACTATTATCTATGATCAATATTGTGCATGACCAGACCTCATTGCCGCCACCAAATGTCTGATAAGGACAACATATAGAGTGTCCTATGATGAATTTATGATGAATTTAAGCCATGGTAAGCACACACTCTGTTCAATCCTAGAGCTACTCTGTAATATATACCAGTATTGTTGTGGCTATAATATATGGCCATGGCATAAAGGGTAGAGTAGAGCCAGGTTTTAATTTGGCTTAATTTGGCTTAATCCCTAATTCTTGTTCCCAAACCAGTATAGATGTAGATGCCCTAAACACTCAATATTATTTTTGAAAAGGGATCGCTTCATGATACAGGAGTGATCACCATAATATGCAAACCTATATAACACAACATCACAAACATTAACCCTCTTTGTTAAAATGAAAGGTCCTTCCATCTGACCACTGTGTTTTGTAGATACAATATAACTTCCAAGGTTTTAGGACTTTTAGCAGCTCTATATAGAAAGTGAGTTGGTAATGTTGGGCTCATTTTTGGCCCGTTATCAAGAGTTGAGTTGTAACAGTTTATTGAGAGGGCGCTCTCAACACAGAAGTTCCTTTAATCCCCACTCAAGGTGTCGCGTAGCAAACTGTTAAATGGATTATTTTATTCAATCCTATCTCCTATTCATCTAATACCCCTTGCAGCCCTCGCCCTGAGCTACCAATGAGCCAAGAACCAGTCCGTTGTACAGGAAATATATTTATGTTTATTTGAGTTAGATGTTAAGAAAAATCGCACAAACTGCACTGGCCACTTTCTTTGTGGCTCACAATCAACGTTTTTTTACACACATAAATCACACAAATTATCTGGGGAAACACAAAATTCACAGTACAATTTCACAGTACAGTCTCAATTTCAATTCAAGAAATATTTAGCGCTGTCAGTGAACACAAACAATTACAAATATTGTGCTGTGCAATTTTGGGTTTCCTACATGGGCCTAATTCACTGGGCGTTTTCCAACAGGGTTTTTTTCATTATAAAACTCTTCTGTGAACTAAGCCCTTGCTGTTTAGTTTAATAAATGTGGGCAAAGGCATTTGGCAATTATTATTTCACCTACACTTTTGCTTTAAAATACACACAGGGTGATTTTGCTGTTTTTTATTCAGACCCTTGCCTACTTCGTTCTGGGTTGGGGAGGTCTGACAGATAAATTAGGATGATTGAAGAATTTTGGATTTCAGAACCATGTCCACTGAAAGGCCTGGGTTGGGGAAACAGGCTAGCAAAACTGGGACTGATTCAAGAACAAAGACACCCCTCTTCCTTAAAGAAGTCAGGGTGAACAGGACAAAAAGGATTACCCAATTAAATTACAAGCTATAGTTTTTCATCACACCTTGGGAAGTGAGCTTTGTTAATTTTGAATTTTAACAAAAATCACACTGTAGTGTTCTGCCAAAGGGAATTAATTAAATTAATATTGTTAGTTAAATAGGCAAAGGATATACACAGTTTTGCCCCTCTCCCCCTCCTGCTATAAAGGGAAAGGATTTAATGACGGCAGATTCCCCCACCTTTTGGTTGCAAAGTGTTCACTTCTACTTACATAGAAAATCTCTGTTTAAAATTCTGTAGATCTAGCTGCATTTCAGGACCCTTTGGTTAAGATAGGGCAGGCCTGTGGTCACTCCACTCTTAAGGATGGCCCCAGCACTCCATCATAGGACCCAGTCATTGTTTAGGCTTTCCCAGAAATAGACAGCTTCACTCTGATGCACACTCAGCAATCTCCTCTGGTGTTTCCTTGCAGCTGTCAGATGATACGTTTCAGCAGCTCTCTTGATGGTAATTTTAACAGCTCCTATTCGATGTAAGTTTTTCAGCATCTCTGTCCCTTCCTCATAGTGTATCCCTTTATATAGCAGCAATGACACCACTAAGTTTACAATCCTCGGGAGTACGTTGTAAGAGTTCTCAGAAATAGGATTTGACAGTCACCCTTCTCTCTCCTCCCAGCTCCCACACCTCGCTATGGATTGATTTAAGAGTCTGGAACAGATATTTGGCAACTTCCATTTGCAATCTCCTTTGTTTTCATGTCAGATTTTGGCAAAAATCTAGTTATGTGTCTAAACCTTGTGGTTTATTAGTAAACGCAATAATATATATATTATATTCACGTTCAGCTAATCACGAGGAATTAAATAAAATGGCAGTCAGGTCTGCTCCATTTTGTTCAACAGTTTGGCAATTATCTGCCATTTTCACTGAAAGCAACACAGTTATGAACAAGCAATTTACTGTCCACATTCATAATTTCACCCTCCACCAGTTTGACAACTCTTAAATTTGGGACATTTTCAGATCAACCAGGAACCTAGTTTAACTGGCCATTACAGTTCCCTAAATCACAGGTGGATGAATTTTATATCAACAAAATTGCCTGGAAATGATCTAAAAATGACACATAAAGAAAATCTAACTTATAGTTGCTGAGAAAAATGCCTAAATGATAATAGTTCTTTTAAACAAATGGAATCTTCAAAGATGCAAATATGAACTTCTCTTCCTCCACGCCATTTGCCTCTCTGGGTCAGCCTGTAACCAAAGTTTTTATTAGTCTATTTGTGTTTGGAGTTTGCTGTTTGAAGTTGGAGTTTCAGCATCCCTTAAATGTAGGCCCTGTTTATACACTTCCTATTTACATTCTGGTCATGCATCAGCCAAAACAGTTGGCTTGCATTAAGTGCCTTTAGAGACAGCCAGTCTAAAGAACACTTGGTTTCCACACCTTTCAGGCAAACCAAATGTTATTATTGTTGTAATAATAGATCAATTTCTGGTGTGAACATTTTGTTATAAATGCTGGAAGGTCAGATTCCCAGTGGGCCCTTCAGTTTGGTTGGCATGGGGGCCTTTGATAACACCCCACAGGGTGTTAGTTATATTCAGCTTGAGGTATTTCTAATCAGGGAATTCTGCCAACTCCTCTAACCATCTATGAAGATGGTATGTGTATTTGTATTTATTGTGTTTGTATTGCGCTTTAATCTAAAGCGCTCTACATTATAACAACAGAATACAAAGAACATTATAACAATAGAAGCAATTTACAATCATGAATCAAACCAAAAAACCAATAAAACAGTCAGTAGAGCAATTCATATGTGAGGGAAGAGGGAAAGGGTGAGGAGGGGAAGGAGGAGGGAAACAGAAGACATATAGGGTGAAAATTAGAAAGGGTAAGGGGAAGGGGGAGGGAAGAGAGTGGATCATTGGGAAGATTTGAGGGAAGGCAAAAGAATGAGAGGAGGGGAAGGTTTCATGGCAGGGAATGGAGAAGGAGAGATTTCAGAGAAATGTGGAAGGGGGAAAAGGTAGGTATAGAGCGGATTGAGAGAGGTAAGGAGTCCATGTGCAGGGGACTAGGAGGTGAAAGGAGAGAAAATGGGAGGAGGCACATGGGGAAGGAGGGACATTGAGCAGGAAGTGGTCAGCTGAAGGAAGGGAGTGGGAAGGATTGTAGAAAGGGTGTTATGTGCATGCAATTGCCACTTCATGTAGTGCAGAAGTACAACGATGGATATGCCCTTAATGTAGGCGTAGTCCACCATTGCGGACTGGAAGGGCTGTTCTAAATTGAGTTATAATGACCAAATAGTTTTGGTACCATGATACACTCTTGTTGTACTGATCGTTTCAGGATAATCAAAGAATAAACTCCCCTGCTTCCCCATACATGTCACATGGGCAGGACTGGGGCGATAAAGACTTTGCACCTTTTTAGACCACACATTAGGGGAATAAAATGCATCCAATTGTGGATAATGTGTGTGTCTATCAATTGAGTCAACAGCAGTGGTTAATTCCATAGATAATAGCTTTACATTGTAATCTGTTATAAATTGGCATAATCAAATTGAGGAAAAACACTGCTACACAGTGACAAATCCGGACCAAACTTTCTATACAGTAACAATTATATAGACTATCAATGATATAGTCCTTTCAAGTGGTAATTCTTCCAAATTAGATTTTTCCATATAGCTAAGCTTCACTGATCTATCACTGAATCAAATTGATCTATATACAGTGAAGATGTTATTCCTTCCCTTATTAAATATATGAATTTGTATTTCAGTTCTTCAGGAATTTTGAATAACGCCAATATTTAAACAGAAAATAAGTGATTAATAGGATCCATATGATAACCAAATTATGTACATCGATAGGTGCATAGATGGGTCTGTGGGACACTTATATGGCTGGTAAAGCCAATGGGCCTCATTACACGGATGGCGATGGACCAAGGTGCTGTTAGCACCTTGGTCCATGCTGGTAAAATACCGGCACCGCCTTGGTGGAAAGGGCAGAATAACCGCCCTATTTCAAGGTTGGTGCGGCGGTAATTCCCCCTTCCCCCATTGCCCTTCCCCATTCCCATTTTTGCCCTATAGGGCATAATGGGAATGGGGAAGGTGCTAATTACGGAACCTCAAATTGCGGTACCGTAATTAGCTCCCTGGTCCCTTTGTGGGTTGGTTTTTAACACCTGCAAAAAGCAGGCGTTAAATTCCCCAACCCGCAAAGGGACCTCGTAGTGAGGCGGTAAGGTTTTACCGGTACCAGTAAAATACCGGTACCGGTAAACCCTTACCGTCCGTGTAATGAGGCCCAATGACTCTGTTTCATGATGTGTGATGATTTCAACATCAATATCATCTCCATCAACTCTGATTCAAAAGGTCAACCAACAATTACTTAGATATGGGGTCTACCTAAAGGTGACAAGATATTGCACTAGCAATTAATACAGTGCTTGCAAGTTACATGACTGGGGATGCATACAGTGACATGCTTGCATTGCAACGAACATCCACATTTACCAGCTCACATGCAAAATGGAGCAGGGACTATCCGTGCAGGAGTATCACTCCCTGTTCACATTCTATACTACTTCATGCATGTGAGGTTGGAGACTCTTTTCACACAGAACAGATGATGCACTGGCATTTTGCTCATCATCCTGAACAGCAAACAAGAAATAGGTGGTTGAGGAAATCAGACCACTCTATGTGACTTTGATTATTGATTTGCTTAATGCATGGATAACACAAGGAGTTTGAGTATGCCTACTCCAGCCAACCCCCTTTCCCTTTGTATGCAAATTAGAGTCCCATTTAGTGTCCCCCGACCATTTCACTCCCAGGTTCTCAGTCCCTGGATAACTGTGATAGCTTTGCCCTCTGAGTCGACCCCAGCCTAACTCTGCACTCTCATAATTATTTAAACAATACCAAGACTTGCATTGTGTTTGCTCTTCTTTACCTACACCCCAAGGGAAAACATTTAGGGGTCACCAGGTGTCGTAACTGTGACCCCTGTGGTCTCCCTTGCTACCCCTGTGGTCTCCCTTGCTACCCCTAATAAACATAATTTGAGGCTCCTTGGCTGTGGCCAGCAGAATCTGGCTCTTTGAGCCAGCAGCATTGGGCTCTTTGTTTTGGGAGTGGCTGGTTTTCTGATAGCTATAGTCATCAAGATAGCTCAGTGGGTTGAGCGCTCGCTGCTGAAATGTGCGTGTGATCTGCAGGTTGCAGGTTTGGCTCCCAGCAAGGTCAACTCAGCCTTTCATCCTGCTCAGGGTGATAAATGAATACCAACACAGGTTGGGTGATATTGTATGCGTATTTGTTCCATATGAAGCGCTTAAGCGTAAGTGCTATATAATAAAACATCATTATCATTTGGTCTTGGACATCTGCTTGCATTTGGTAAATGGGCCCATATGCACTGATATTAACGATACATATTGTGATTCATTCTTGTATGAAATGTATATCACTTTACAGTGATATCGTAACCATATTGTTCGTAGTGTACTTTGAAACAACGCTATGTGATGCCACTTCCTGTTTTGTCAAGGAGTGAAAGGGTTGTGCTGCATCGCTTCCCGTGATGTCACTTTGGGGAAGGGTCAAATGGCATCACTTCCTTTGATGTCATCAGTGGTAAAGGGTTGTGTGATGTCACTTCCGCTACCCCAGCCATTTTGGTGAAATGACGTCCCTGCACACTCCCCCGTATGCATGCAAGGATAGCCCGTATAACATCCATGATTTAGTGTCGGTCACAATTTTGGCTCTTCAACATATCCATGTGATGTCTTAATGCGTGCTTCGAACTGCAATACAAGACTCGACCACTGCAGCAGGCAACATATAGGCAGTGCCTCCTAGACGTCTTACAACATCTTTCTCCTTCCCCTTATCATTGAGCCTCCATAAACATGCACCAGTTCACCTTCCGCACCCAGACTCCCTCTTAATTAGATATTTATTGAGTAGACCTACTTACTGGTAGATCAACAGCAAAGAAAAGGCAATACTTCCCTCTACCTTCCGGAGTGTTACTTGCCTTAACACAAACAATAGTGCATCTAGTCTGTGTGCCCACGCTTTACTATGTTCACAATGAGCACCACTGAGACCTGTCTAATGCCGTTACTTTCCAGGGCCTTCATAACTGAAGCAGATCCTTCATCATTAATGACCATCAGTGCTAGCCTCCCCGAAATTGATTAATTACGAACGGTGCTTTTTCGACTGACTCTGAGAGGACAACAATAGGGGGAAAAAGAAAAAAAAACTGTATGGTGTACTGTACTGTAAGCACCATACACAAACACAACATCAATGTGTTATACAAATGAGACACTGACCAACAAGGAGGCTTCCTTGTTTCCTTTGCAAAACATTGAATGTATGAATGATTTACACGTTATTGCCACGTTCATTGGGCGTGAAGGTACGCTGCCATACTTAGCACACGTTTGGATCTTTGGGAACATAGAGTAAGCTTAATTTGCGTTTGGTTTTGCAAAAAGCGGTACCTCATCTGTTGCATATCTTGTTCGTGTGCAGGGGAGTTGCTAGGTCTGGAAAAGACCCGGGGCTAAGCTAATGTCGGAACTGTTTGGACTGGGGGCTAGCTAGTCTTTTGGCTGTAGCTCCTGAGATTCTATCTGGGGCTACAACCAAAAGATCAGGGGCTATAGCCCCCTTAGCCCCCCCCTAGCAACGCCCCTGTTCGTGTGTCTATCATTACCAACCAAGCTGATGTTGCGTTATCTCGGGTTCATGCCGCTTGGCCTATAGTCTTTGTTTAGCTACCTACAATGTGCTAAATATTTTCCCATTGAAATGGAATTGGATACAACTCAGTTCCGCCAGTCCTGTTTTACACCAATTAAAGAGACATGTTAATCGGAGTTGGCAAATCATTAACAGATATTTAAGGCCCATGGATGTTTTTTTCAATTAACACATAAATGGTGATTATTAGCAAAGAACGAGCTGTGAGAAGTTGTTGGCATCGAGGTTTAGCGTCTGCAGACATATTCTAATAAATTAGAACAAGATGGGTGTCTGGGAAGACGTTCAAAACGATGCTTTGGCATAGCTACTGAGAATGCACGTTACCAAGACAATCCGTCTTGTAAAGCTTCTTTCTTTACTCGTGCAGCGAAACCTATGTGGACAAAAGCTGTCCTTGCCAAGGCCAGGGCGTCGCAGTCAACCATAGGAAGGAGCATGTGTGCGATGACAGGCCAATGTCAGCATTCTTGGCAAACTACTGCCCCACACAGGGAAAGGGTTCCGAGTGAAATGTAGCGGAAACACTCATTGCAGGTGGCAATGTCATCTGGGAGGGTGTATGTATAGGCATGAGCGTGGACTTCACAGCGAGCAGATGTTTTCTCTATTCGCCCATTAGAAATGTCCAAGTGTTTAAACAAAACAAAACAAAAAAATGTCCAAGTCAGTGTGAGGAAGGAAGTGGGTTGTTTTCTGGGTGCCTCCGGTCCTATTTTTATGCAAGGTATTTTCACTATGCTTCTCCCATTCCAAGTGTTGCAACTTCAGATCTGTGTGTGTAGTGCACCTTACAATGTGGGGGCGGGGTGGGGGGTGGGTGTGTGTGTGTGTGTGTGTGTGTGTGTGTGTGTGTGTGTGTTTTTTTAGAGGAAGTCTCAGCATCCTGTATGTTTTCCTTTTTTGGGTCTCACTCAAGGACTCATTCAATTTTCAGCTCTATCGCATATTATTCAAAAGTGAAGATGAGTTTACAATATGTGTATTGATGCCCAATACTGTAATTTATTAAAGCGGTGGATTGGGTGGATATCTAATCTATTGAAATATTGGCAGCATGCATCTAACACACGTGCTTGTAGAATCTCTTGGCAGGCCCAAGAAGCCTCATGTTTTAGTTGGATTCAAGTCCTTCTTTACTGTCAGTCTTTGAGGTAAATCTCCATCTATGGACACCTCAGCCCAGATCTCCTAGGTGGATTTGAAGGAATGTGCACATTATCTTGTACTAGGCAAATGCTCACCGCCCCCTTACTCTGCTAATGAGCAGGTGTTAGGGAGATTTCTCACACAAGTGCTTAATCCCCTCTACCTTAGAGACCTCCAGCTCTTTTGCTCTATTTTTTGGGATTTGAACATTTTCAATGTGTTTTACATTTTTTGCTCATGGACCTTGGAGTCTCACCCACTCAATAGGCATCATCTTTTTTTACTGTATGTCACCCAGCACCTTTAGTGCAATGACACAGGGTTGTCTTTTCAGACTTTCCACTTTAAACTCCATTTTCTGGGACTGACTACTGTCTCCCAGAACATGTAAAGTTACCATTGAATTTACTAGTCTTTTTAAATTTACAGACCCAGTACACCCTATCTTCCAATAGAGCACTGGAGGGGTTAATAGTTATCCCCGTTTGTCTGATTCTCATGGAACATATGTTGCCCTTTCGCTAAGATTTGGCTGGTGGTAGTGGTATCTACCATTTTTATTCTACCGCGGACTATGAAAATATGAAAAACCATTAGAGTCTATGGTGGTAGCCTCAAACTCAAACCCTGTAATCCATGTTTAATTTAACTTGTTTCCGGTTGAGTTCTTTTTGTAAAGGTCTTTCTAGTGTTTTACTCTCCGCGCCAAACCAGGTTTGGTTCCTTTGATCGCCGTCCTTTGGCGGGCTTCTGCACAGAAGCCCTCCATAGGTGCCAGAGTGTCTCGGTGGACAGGATGTGAGGGACGGGAGACCCAAGTTGTACTCTCGTTTGATTGGCTAGGTGGCTGGCCTGCCAGGACAGCCACCCTGCTGTGTGATTGACAGCCAGGCTGTGTGAATGGGGGATTTGGTGCATAAAAAGCCAGTCTCTGGACTGGAAGGCGGAGATGCCACTGGAACAAGAGAACCAATGAGGAGCTGAAGGAAGACGACTGCTGCAACTACTGGACACCCGGCGAAGCCCTGTTGCAGGTCCGAATTGCCTGAAACTTCGACGAGAGAGAAGATCTGCAAGGAATCTTCTTCCCTTGAGCTTGGCGGGAACAACCAGCTCGCCAAACACCAGACACCGATCTTCTTCCTGGTCGAATTTGCTGTGGATCGCTGCAGTAGATAGGATAGCCATTGGGAAGAAAACCAGTTTGGGTTTTAAGGAGCGCACCTTTCATTCGACGTTTTGCCCCACTGCTGGCTTCTTCCCTAGGCAGTGCAGGACCCTCCAGCTGTCCTCCTCCTTGTCACGATGACTGAAGCTTCAGGAACTGCAAGCCTGCAGGAACTGCCAGGAATAACTGCCTCAGCTACTGCATTCTTCTTCTTTTAAGGTACTGTGCAAATCCGGTCGTTCTTAACGTCCGACCGCAGTGAAAGTGCTTGAAATCTTTCGCCTCTCCAAAGGCTTGTCCTTCTCTTCTCCTTTAAATAACTTTTCCTCCTACCAACTTTGTTTTGAAGTCTTGGCAAAGACTTAACCACAAAATACTCTGAACTGTGTGATCCTCTGCAAAGACTCTGAACCATTAACATTGGCCCAGGCCTATTGACTTGAATCCTAGTTGTAGTAGCCTTTTCTAGATTGCCCTGCCTATAACTTGTTGGTGTTGTTGATTTTGAATAACCTTGTCTTTTCTCCCTTTTAAATTGCTGGGGTGGCATTTTGCTCACACTTCATTTTGAGATTTTCTGTTGCTTTATAATAGTGAGCTGTTTTATAAGTGATGGTGTAAATAATTGTATATTATTTTACTCAGAAACCTTGAATCAGTGTTTGTTTGAACCATAGTAATTGATGTCCTTTGTGTAACTTCTTGTACTGCTCACTTTACTCTTGAGATACGCCTGGCTGCTCAGCCATCACTAACACTTTACTGTGTGGTACAGGCTTGTACCCAAGGTGAAATTGTACTTACACTTGTAGCCTTAATTGTGTGTGGTGTTCCCAAAGGGTACTGAATATGATTCGGCTTAACAGCAGGCTTAATTTGGCATTACAGAACTCACAAGGCATGGTGACAAACCACTCAAAGCAAGGCCTGCTGTGAGCAGTTTTAAACGTTTGCAATGATTTAAATTGACTGGCCCTGGATCTCCTGTACAGTGGCCGGGGTGTGTAGATATCACAGCACTCACAGCTCTCCATGTTGATCGAGCCTGGCAGGGGCCTCTACTGGGCAGCCGGGGCTGCACACACACCCATCCCCTTCATCTCATTTGCCAGTGGTCGATTACATCATCATGGGTGAACATGGGCCAGTCTCATTGTTTTCTGCTTCATCTGGTGGAGTAAGATTACTTGTGCAACCTGTCACTTTCTTCCGTTTACTGCTGGGAGGATGGTACTTGGTAGTCTGAAGTCATCTGTGGTTACGTAATTTTGTATCCATTTAGTGTTTTGACTGACTTTGTTTTAACTTTATCATTAGTTTCATGGTTTCTAAAACTGTAAACATTGCTGAAAATATCAAGCGTTTCTATTTCCTATCCACTTTCACAAGTGGTCTTGCTGTAGTTGGTTGGATTGATATTAACTTTACAACGTAATGTGCAAATCGCCTGCATCTTCTCTAAGACACCATGGCCCTGATTTATGGATTTGTTTAGCGTGGTGCAAAGTCACTTTGTACTGGTGCAAAGTCATTTTGCACTGCCAACAAACACCCTGATTTATAGAACAGCAGGACCTGTATTTTTGCAGTGCAAAGTCACTTTGCACTGTTCTGTAAATCAGTGTGTTTGTTGGCAGTGCAAAATCAGGCCACATATCTACATTTTCTCCAAGAATGTTTTAATGTCAATTGGCCCAATGCACAAAGAGAGGTTTAAAATGGGTGACTCACGCGGAAGGGTTCAACCACCAGTGCAGTGAGTTTAACAGTGATATCCTCACAGCTGACAAAGGGGAACTGCTTGTAGGCATGCACCATGCAATGAGATCCTTTTCTAGTAGTGTAACCCATTCCCAACCCAATTCAACACAGGTTCGACCGGCTTCAGGCCATATAACAGTAGCCACTGCCACATATTAGTCCAGGGATGGCAGGGTGTCATGAGTCTAATATACCAATGAAAAGACTCCCAAGAGTAGGCAGTCCTTTCCTTGCCCTTTCACCCTGGGAAGATATGACCAAATGTTATTGCTCAAGTCATATGAATAGTGCTAATAATACACGAGTGCACCCGGTTCCATATTGCAGAAACCTGGCGTTGCCTTAGAGCACATGCGTGTGCAAGTGGAATATTGTACTGTTACACATATAGATGTCAATTTCTGTAGCAATTAAGTGGCCTTTTAACTTTCCACCTTGGATGAATGGGAGTCTCTTTAGTGATCCTCCCTCTTGGGTCCCACTACTCAGTTGTAATAGTATTACTATACAGTCCAACCACTTTTTCTTCTGTGTGGAGGTCCACAACTCAGGAGGCTAATATAATACCACAATAGAACCTCGGCATTTCCGGACATCTATAAAACTGTCTTTAAATAAACACCAGTCTTGCTGCTAAAGTAATAGGATGCATCATTTCCCATCATTCCAGTTTAAACCTCTGATGTTCTACTGATTAATTGAAGCTCTTTGTTATGCTGCTGTTCACACATGTTCACACATGTTCTATGGTTGTAATGAGGCCAAATGTCTACGATGAAAACATATGAACTTAGTTTTTTGTTTATCTTTTAAAAACTCGCCTCATTCTTATCTCTTTGTGTTAAATTGTCAAACATTTCTAAAAAATAAACGTGTTTTGTCAACTGCATTAATGTCCATGTTTACATGCAAGCTTTTGCTACTTGATAATCAGATATTTACAATTCAATGCTCCAGTATCATGATTGTCAAAATAATCCTGATGATTGTGCATGATTGTCAAAATAATCCTGATGATTGTGTTCATGATGTCGAGCAGACCAGAGATGTGTATTGCCTTTGCTTTGTAATCTTGGTTATGTTAGATAAAGAATCAGGCAGTCACAGATGCATTAAATCAAAACTTAATATGTCATAACTCTCATTAAAAATGAGTTTCTTAAATATAGAGATGCTCACGATTTCACATAATTTACCTGCTAAAGAAAACCTTTTGAAATATCGAATCTGGCACAATGTCCTACTGCGATGGAGGGTGGTGGGGATCGTTTGATTATCAATGTAGATAACGGTGTAAAAAGCTCACAGATAGTATTTTGCACTGGTCATACGTACACAATAAATCACTGGCATGACAACTTAGACAAATATTGCCAAAGTAAAAACATAGTGATTGGTCCAGGCTTCTGGGGTTGATTCACCGAAATTAGTGGAACAAGTTTAAAAAACTACCGGTCACTCAAAACAATGACTTACGGGCTGCTCTAAACATACCAAGAAGAGAATATATCTCTGGAATTAGATGCAAAGTGTGATGACTGCCGGTTCAATGGCAATCACCCACAAATGCCTCACCAACATAACTTCTAAATATCTTACCAACCTGCACGCTCCAACCCAAACCACCAAGCCCACACATTCTGCTTTATCATTCCTTCTCTCTGTTCTGAAATTCAAAAGAACCAAGGATGAGTGAAGCAGCTTCCCAGTTGTGGCACCAAAAGGCTGGAAAGCCTTACCTCTAGACATTAGAGCCGACCCTTCCAACACCTCATTCCGCAGAAAATGTAAGGCCTGGTTCTTCATCTCAATGTATAGCCCTCTTCACATCAAAGCCCACAGTATCATCCCTATACAATATGGTTCTGTGAATACATCTGCTCTACTTCATCTGTTAGTTACTTATGTGAATAAGTTTGCACATGTAAATATTACTGATTATTTACCTACGGGAACAATGTATCTGTAAATATGTTATGTCTGTAAATATACCTAATCTGATACAAGCCAAACCTATGTTATCTATTGTTGCCTGTGGTAACTCCTGTAATGTGTATTACCTGCTCTCCAGTGCCCAGATACCCATGGTTTGGTTACACTCTACAAATGTCAAATTAACTAAATAAATAAAAGTGTGCTTAGCTCTCTGGATGTGATGTCCTAGAACACCAGGGGGCCTGCACATCTCTTCACTAATCCTCAGGTATGTGCAGAGATTAAACTCTTTTTGATTGTAGACCTACAGGAAACCTGGTTACAATCCATCCCCTCTTTTCATGATTATGGTGACTTTGGTCAGGAGGCTGGGATGGTTGATTTGGGTCGCCCATATGGGGGTCTTAGTTTGGTGTCCTAATGGTGCATGCACATCTTAATGCCCGATTCCCCTGTCATCTTCTCATTTTTAACATCTATTGGCACAATGGTATGAGTGAGCTAGGGGACCTGCTGGAAAAGCTTGCATTTTTTTTATTGATGATTGGCGAGGCGAGAACAAAAATGGAAGGTTTATGGGATCCATGTGTTAAAATCACAGCAAAAATGGCTGTGAACACAAAATATTACGGAAAAAATGCTGTGGTTTTGACACCGTAATCCATGTAAAGGATGCAGGGGACACCCCGAAACCCGTGCTCCCCTTAAATGGTGTAATGGGATACACCTTTAATGGGTCAAACCACAGCATTTTTGAGGCATTTTTTTTTACAGGCAATGTTTTTGCCGCAATTTTATCACTGCATACCGGCTTATGGTCATGGGAGATTTTAACTCTGAATGTGCAGATGTGACAGACTTACAAGGCTGTGACCTTATGGATCCCGCATGTTCCCTTAAACAGCAGCATGGTCGTATGTGGTTGGCTCACTTGGAGGGATTGGAGGTGTTTCCCATTAATGGCAACATCTTTGGGGACATCCCTGCCTGTCATACATGGTCAAACGGGAGAGTTGAGTCAATCATAGATTACGTCTTTGTAGATGTAAAGACACAATCCATCCTCTCTTTTTATGAATATGGTGTCTTTGGTCAGAAGGCTAGGATGGGTGATTTGGATCACCCGTATGGGGGCCTTATCACTTTGATTACGTCAGGACTTTTATCTCTGTGGTGAAACATTGGCATCTTCAGTTTGGTGTCCTAATGGTGCATGTATGTCTTAATGGCCGATTCCCCTGTCATCTTCTCATTGTTAACATCTATTGGCACAATGGTATGAGTGAGCTAGGGGACCTGCTGGAAAACCTTGCATTTTTTATTGAGGATTGGCGTGGTGAGAATAAAAATGGAAGGCTTATGGTCATGGGAGATTTTAACTCTGAATATGCAGATGTTGCAGACTTACAGGGCTGTGGCCTTATGGATCCTGCATGTTCCCTTAAACAGCAGCATGGTCGTATGTGGTTGGCTCACTTGGAGGGATTGGAGGTGTTTCCCATTAATGGCAACATCTTTGGGGACATCCCTGCCTGTCATACATGGTCAGACGGGGGAGTTCAGTCAATCATAGATTACGTCTTTGTAGATGTGAGAACACATAAAGAGTGCTCAGAATTAAGGGTTATTCATTCAATACAAAGTCATAATTGCATGCTACGTGCCACCTTCAAAATAGATTATGATCGCACTTTTGTGAATAAATATGGGCCTAGGCATATGTGGTAATGGCAGAGAGGGACAAGAAAATCATGGGTGAATACCTATGTTCCCATTCTAGTGAATGGAAAGTCGACACATTCTCGCCTGATCACTTTGAGGAATTTGCCAAAACCTGCTGTTTAGTGGCTCAAGGGGTGGAAATAATACACTTAAAAAGCAAAGGCACATACAGTATTTAGTCTAGAGGTTTCTGAAAGAAAATGGGAAACAAATAGATTGGTGAGTAAAATTAGGAAGAACACAGCCTGAACTCCATTACAGAAGAACGTTAAGGTCAAAAAAGTGTGTTTGGCATATCGGAATTGATTTAAAGAAAATTGGGGAAAAAGAGCCAGGCTGATGCAGAAGACATGTTGAGTATATTACGAAACAAAAATGCACAGAAAGGTGTGCATTCAAGTCTGATAAAATATAGGTTAGTTGCCATACTAGATGCAGATAGCCAGGTCTGTCCCATCTTGAATCGTGGGCCTGTTTGGCCAGCAGACTGGATAAATGGCAGATAGGTTTCAGAAAAAATCTGGGAACTTCCCTTAGTGGCATTATAGTTATGGGCGTACAAGGTCTGGCATGGGATGACACACATAAATCTGTCTTTGTTGCATTGATTGATTTGACATCTGCATTTGATATGGTTGATCACAATCTGCTGTGGAGAAAGCACAAAGGATGGGGGATACCATCTAGCCTGAAGTGGGAGAATGGAAAACCAGACTCCCGTCCTTCACCTCTCGCGCTTGGCCTAGAGGGTCGCGGCCCAGACACCCGCCACGAGAAGAGTTTGCCCATTTACCAGATGACCAAATACCCTGGTACAGAAACATACGGATGTGTCCATCTGCCTGCCCAACAGCCCGCACTGGCCATGCCGACACCTGCGGCACGGACCAACTAGACTGAAATCTACACATCGTTAGAGATGCCATGACGACCTAGATAACGGGAAGCACCGCTGAACTATTATACACGCTGAACATTTCCACACCAATCTACACGAAGAACATACTCAGTGCTCTGACGTAGGCGACAGGCTTATTCACGGACGTGCATCTTTATTATTTTTACATAGGCTTTCAGAATGCAGAAACGCAAGACGCACCATGAGCTCATTTATAACGCTTGCTCACGCTTCTCTTGAAACCCGTTACCATCATGAGAGATATAATGGAAACACGATACTGGCCATGAAACTGTATGCCACTATAACCTAAAGCATCCATGCACTAAATGGATTACTCGTGCACCAGGCCCAAGTAGGCCCCAAGCAAGAGTTCCCGTGGACATTAACAAAGCAAAAGTCAGGTTGCTGAGCCTGCAGAAAGAACCCAGTGGAGCAACCAGCCAAGGTTGTAATGTTGCAAACCCACAGTCAAGAAACAAATCTTCAAAGGCACGATGTTGCAACCTCGCACTCCACGTACCAATGTTAAAATCATATCTGCAAATTAAACCAGACATACAGTGGAAAAACAATATTAATTGTGCAGAATTATGCCTCAAACACGGTCCCTCCCCACGTGACCAAGCCGAACCTGACGAGATGCCAAAACCCAGGAGAGAAAAGGCGTCTGGGTACCTCGCTACGAGACGCAGGCCGACACACTTGAAAGGCTCAATGGACACCTGCTACAGTGGGAACGGTCAGTCTCCCACCTATGAATAAATCCTCACATTGCCTGCACGTACCCATACTGAAACACTGTTGCAACCACAGGTGCACCGTGTGCTGGGAACAACGGTGGTCCCAGGCTGGGGAGCTCACGGATGCACCAATCAGAACATGAGGTTCTTATCTCAGACGTCAGTAACGTTAGCCAATCCTCAGGGGTCTTCATGTAACAATTCTTATGTATCTAATTGTAGGGACAACCCAGATATACCACCTGACTACACCTTAACCACTAATATCATTCTCTATAGGCGTACTATACTAACCCCACCACTCGAGCAACCAATCAAGAGTGGCGATAGGTTCTTTTGGTAACTTTTTGGAATGACGCAAGTAGCGCGTCATAATGTAGTAAAAAGGGCCTGCGAGCCCCACTATTGTGTGTGTGTCAGGACGAACGCGTACGCTCCTTGACCCATCCCTGCCGTTTGCATAATAAACGACAGAAGTTGCCTTGCTCCTTGTGTGTGCCTCATACTCTGTCTCGATCCGAGATATACACGGGAGGAGTTGGGGCCTCCCTGCCCGGAGGTCTGCGGACGGCCCGGCCGACCCCGGCAGAATCCCCCCCGACAAGTTGGAGGCACTGCTGAGATCTGTTTAAGATCGACTTTTATTTTTTATTTTTCCAGGCACTCCCGTTGCGGGGAGGCCCGGCGGCGCGGCCCCCTCTGCCGTTGCCCCCTTCTGAGGACTACAGGACCATCGCGGAGCTGCGAGAGGACCGGACAGCGCAATCCGGATATTGGCCCTCGGGAGCCGGTTGAGAAGTATCCCGCCCGCGGTCGGCGAGTGTCCAGACGTGGTCCAGACGAGGGGAGGTGGCGAGCCGCTTGGAGGGGTGCACGCAGTCGAGCGGCCCTGCATCGAGGGAACTTGGTGAGCATGACACGCACAACAAGCAATGCGAAATTGTGAGGGAGGGGGCGGAAGTAAATAAGGGAGGAGGGAGGTATTGTAAAAAGGTGGGGTGAAGGTTTAATTGAGTGATGATAATGGAATGAATGGTAGTGAATTGAGTGCGAGAGAAGGCGGCTAACGTTACGCGAAAGAGGGGGGCAGGGCACGAGAACAACACGTGCAGACGCTCGCAACAAAAAGCTAACGTTACGCGAAAGAGGGGGGCGGGGCACGAAAACATCACGTGCAGCCGCTCGAAAGACACTGATTGGCCTAAATCGCGACTACGTGTGAGGGTGGGTGTGTGTGGTTTCCTACGATTTGACATTTATCATTCAATGAGTAGATGAGGTTCCCTATTGTTCGAGCAAGAAACTCGATAGGTAGATGAGGTTCCCTATTGTTCGAGCAAGAAACTCGATAGGTAGATGACGTTTCCCTGTGGGCGGTGGCTAGTTACGTAGTTGCCCAAAACGGAAGATAATTGGCTGGTTAAGCCCTCCTGTTGAGGGGCGTATCACACGCGAGGCGACGCAGCGTGCGCAGTCCGGTTATAGTATTGATGAGATTACCTTGTTCCAGGAGAGACAGGAAGACAGCTGTAGGGTTAGCGGGGTAGATTGCAAGTGTATTTTGAATTTAAAGAACATAACACGAATATACCAGTAGTTCGAAGAAATAGGTGACGTCACCAGTAGGGATTTAGTAAGATATCGTGAACACAAGAAGCTTTGGGTTTGACATTGGTGGGGAAGAGAAACATGATAAAGGAGCGGACACGGAGATAAACGATAAACGAGTGGATCAAAGAGGAGAAGGGGAAGGGGGCGTGGCTGCGCACGGAGAACGCCGGCCACGGCAAGTGTAAAGGTGGGAGGAGAACGGGGAAAAAGGACGACTGTGTAAGATCGTCGTAAGGGGTACGCAGCTGAAGGGGGCTGCGTGCGCTTCGGCCGCAGGGGGCCGTAGGGGAAGGAATATAATATAACATCATAAATATATTTGTTTTATAATTTTTTTTTTTGTGATTATTATCATTGCATAATTTGTCAAAGGATTGTCGTAAGTCCCCACACTTGCGGGGCAAGGTAAGCAATAAAAGGTTGTATGTTGCAAACTGGTAGCAAGGGGAAGGGTAAGAAAGGGTGCGCTAGTATGTCATACGGGAGAGGGTTGGGAGGGTGGGGGAATACCCTCACTACCCCACTACAACATATATGCACCACACTGCCACCACATAGGGAGAAGTTAATTAAGTACAGCATAGAGTGGACCCAGGGGACGGACAACAAAATGTTGACACCATGGCCGCCTAATGGTAGCTTTGACCCATATGCCCAACATTCACTATTAAACCATCTGCACAATACATACAAGGGGAAGAAGTTGGCAAACCATGTGGAGGTGTTTAACTTATGGAGGATGTTCCAGGGGTCTAGACCAGGACCAAATGGAATGTTCACTATAGGGGAAACACCGGAAGAAAAGGAGATTAAGAAAGAAGGAACGGATGGGGAAAAGGAGAGTGAAGGAACAAAGAATATGGGGAATGAAAAACTGGGTGGAGGAAAGGTTGATAAATTAGCTGACATAAAACAGGAACCGAGCAATGAGATACCCTTAACACCGGGAGTGAAAACAGAGGGAGGAGGGTTGTACCCTTTAAGAGAATTAGGAGAAATAAAAGGACAGTTAAGGGCGGCTGAAGGATACTCAAACCCGGCATACAGCCCTCCACCATATGTGGCTCATGGAAAGATACCAATGGGGGACGGGAGGAGAGAAGAGCAGACTGTAGAGATAGGAAACGATGAGTGGGTAGCTGCACAGATATTGTTGAAATTACGAGGATCACTAACTGGAGAGGAAAGGGAGGCGGTAAAGAGAACAAACGAGGATAGTGAAAGAGAGAGTGAAATGAGGGGAGAGGAGCTGTTACGGCAGAAGGAAGAGATTTTGGAGGAAAGATTAGCTAAACTAAGGGATGAGCAGAATGAACTGATAAAACAACTTGAGGGGGAGGAAAGAGAGAGAGTGAGGAAAAGGAAAGAAGATAAGGACGAATTGGAAAAATTAAGGGAGCAAAGTGAGGAGAGAAAGAGGGAAGCTGTAAGGGTAAAAGCAGCAGCAGAAAGGGTATCAAGAGTAGTGATGAGGGAGAAGAAGAAGGAAGAAGAAGAAAATGAAAAGGAAATGGAAATATGGAGGAGGAGGATAATATCAGAGACAGCTAAAAAATATGAAGAGGGGAAGGTAATAGAGAGTATAGTAGAAAGAGAAAGGGTGAAATGGGAAAGGAGGAGAGAGGATGAAAGGATATTGGAAGAGATGAGCAACGAAGTAATGGAGGAATTAAAAAGGAAAAGAGAGGAAAATAGTAGGGAGATGGAGGAGAGGAGTGAAGGGGAGAGAGAAGAGAGTAAGAGGGAGAGTGAAAGATGGGGAGAAGTATATAAAAATAGAGAGGTAGCAACAACGTCAGCACTAAGGGGAACAGGTGGTAACTACGGAAAGGAAGAGGGAGACCTAATAGACTTAAAAACTGTAACAATAAAAGGAAAAAAGGCAGAGTGGGGGGCGCAATTTATGAATGATTTTTGTAGTGAGGATGGAAGGAAGAGTGAAAGGGAAAGCTTAGATAAGCTATACCTCACTAGAACAAACATAGATTCGCCATGGGTGAGTAGAAGATGGGAGGAGCTGGAGAGAAGTAAGGAGGAAGTGAAAAGAATGGGAGAAACACAAACTAACGAACACACGCCACCCACATCACCATCACGCTCTCTAACGCCACACCCCACATGTTCAACAACTGCACGCTCTCTGCACAGAATAAAGCTCGCACCCTTCATGGACGAAGTTACACCTTATGCATGTCGGCTTAGGGACCTCCCTAGTCGCAGGCAAGACAGGAAAACAGACGTGCCAATATTGAACACAGGAAAGGATGAAAAAAGGGGAAAGGAAGAAGAGGGAGGTAGGAGAAGAGGTAGTAAGGAAGGATTTGAAGTAGTAAAAGGAATGGGGGAAGAGGAGGGGTGTGAAGAGTTAACATCATGGAGCATAAAGGATGACACAAGACAGAATGTAATGCCACTGCTGGAGAGAGGAGGGGTTAGACCACAATATGTACCTTGGAAACATACGGATAAGGAAAACATAAAATGTAGGCTCCCATCATTAAGTGGAGGTGCGGGTAAATGGATATATGAAATGGAAAAACACACCGCAGGACAGAAACTAGCAGTGGGAGATGTTAAGGGCCTGTTAATATCAATATTAGGGGATAGAGCGGATGACATTTGGAAAAGAGCGGGATTCCATGGGGTAACAATAACAAACACATCGCATGATGGAGCACCATTTGCAAACTGCAGACATGCGCTATGGCAGGCACTAAGAGTGCAGTACCCAGACACATCAGACATAGGAGCCATTACTTCCCGTAAGATGGGTGAGAACGAGGATCCTGTTGATTATATCCAGGATATTCAAGAGAAGTGGCGCATGGAAACTAGAGAACAATGGGACAAAACACCAGCCATATTTTATCATATACTAGTACAAGGGCTCCCAGAAGGAGTTCAGAGACAATTAAAGAAAGTAGTGGGGATGGAAGCAAAACAATGGCCGGAAATACAACTGACTATAGTACATCACTGTAGAACATGGCAAGGAAAAATGAAACAAAAGGAAGAGGACAGGAAAACAGAAGAGGCCAAATTAGTACAGAAAAAACTTACTAAATATACCATGGAAGGGGCACTAATAACTGCGCCAACACCAATGGCCCAAAGCCCAACGCAAGTAGTGGCTGCACAAAATCCAGCTCAAATAGCGCCTCCACAAGAGGTAATAGAGCAAGTGCTGCCTCTGCAATCACACGCACAGAACATGGGAGGAGGGTACCCAATGCAAGGAGCTGGGTATTATAATTATAATAGAGGGAGAGGAGGGTTTATGAGGGGAAGAGGATACGGATATAATACCCAACAACAGGCTGGGGGACTCAGAAATAATTACCAGACAGGGCAACCAGTATACCAGGACAACACAGGGAACTTCCCATGGCAAAACAGGGAACCACCCGTGTGTTGGAGCTGCGGACTATTAGGACACATGTCACGTACATGCAGGGTCAGGCCAGGAACACCAGCATGGAACGAACAAGCACAACATAGGACATCACAAGAACAGCAGGGCATACAACCACAGCAGATGTCACCACAAGGGAGTGACCAACACTATTCCCTACCACAACAACAAATAAAACAATACCTGCCACAAGTAACTGGTGCAGCGTTAATACAACCACCACCACAACCTGAACGAACGCAATTGGGTGGGGTGACGGTGTTGGGGCACAACCCTTACACAGGGAATGGCCAGTCATTGTACCCCCAATAGGACAGCCCACAGACGGCCTTGGTGTGTCCCATCCTGTCAGTAACACCTAATAGTGCGGAGGAGCCACGCATAGAGGTAACGATAGGTGACAAAAAATTATCATTCCTTGTTGACACCGGGGCAACCCGGTCTTGCATAAGGGAAGGTAAGTTTAAGATGTCAGGCGAAGCCATGAACACACAAGGGTTTTCTGGGGCTAAAGGGTTGGTTCCATTTACTGATAACGTTCCGCTATCTATTGGAGATTACGATCTGTCAGTACCACTTTTGTATTATAGTGCCTCACCAGTAAACATACTGGGGAGGGACATAATGAACAGATTAAATATGACGATCTCCTTTACAGAGGATGGCATAATTTGCTCTACTCCAGGGATTAACATGCTTGCAGCACGACAGATTTTGCAAGCATACTGTGGACAGATAGCGATCAGGGCGGAGCCGGTAGACGGCGAGCTATTCCAGTACGGAACAGACATGGCATTTGCATGGATGCCAGGGATAGGAGGGAAAATATGGAGGAGACCAGCAGCCTATCTATTCCGACCAGAAACACCAGCTAATGAACTGGAAGGGAAGGTCATTGCAGTGGACATTGAGAGCATTATTGCAACAGCTGATTATGTTGCTGTGCACGCCCAAGATAAAGAAGGGAGAGCATGGAGGGCGGTGATAGCACTAGCAGAAGGATGTAGGCTGACCCAGGTGTCAGATGAAGAGTTGTTTTCAGAAGAAAAGGAGGAAAATGAAATGGTGTTCATGATGAGTGTAGAAATGTGGCTAACAGTGGCTCACAAACAAGTGGCACAGAAAATTGCAATGGCACTTGAGGCACCCGCTGGCACACCAGTCCCATTTTTTAAAGAAGATATGTCAAAGGTGCCAAAATCATTATGGACTATTAGCCCTTATGATGTAGGATGCATTAAAAGCATAGGGGGTGTAAAGATAAAATTAAAAAAGGGTGCCATACTACCAAGAGTGAAACAATACCCATTGTCAAGAGAGGCAGATGAGGGCATATACGAAACCATAACAGCCCTTATAAACAATGGCATATTGGTCCCCTCAGAATCCCCATGCAACACAGCTGTGTACCCGGTGCGCAAGGCTAAAGGAGGGTCTTGGCGGTTCATACAGGACCTCAGACCGTTGAACAACATAGTAGAAGCAGAGTATCCAGTAACAGCAAACCCGGCCACAATTTTGTGTGGCATTCCAGCAGAAGCATCACGGTTTACAGTGATTGACCTTAAAAATGCTTTTTTCTCAATACCATTACACCCAGACTCACAAGACTTGACAAGCTTCACTTACCGAAATAGGAAGTGGAAACATACCAGATTACCACAGGGATATTGTGAATCACCTTCAATTTTCAATAGGGTAATACAGATGGATTTGGGTAACGTTGAGTTGGAAAGCACAGTGTTACAGTATGTGGATGACATAATAATTTGCAGTACAAATGAAGATAAATGTAGAGAGGACTCATTAAAAATGTTGACGATATTGGCTGAAAAGGGGTACAAGGTAGACATGGAAAAGATACAATACTGTCAGGAACAGGTACTTTACATTGGCCAACTGATATCACAATATGGAAGAAGGATTGCACCACAAAGAGCACAGGCAATATCAGGCACTCCCGTGCCACAGACTGTAAGAGAACTGCAGCAATTTCTGGGACTGTGCAACTACTGTAGAGCATGGGTATTTGATTACAGCTCTTACATAGGACCCCTGCTTGAGGGTTTGAAGGAAGCAAATAAAGGGGAGAAAAAGTTGGGATGGACTATGGAAATGAAGGAGGCATTTGATGAATTAAAAGAAGCAATATCAACTGCTCCAGTACTAGCATCCCCAGACTATGAGCGACGATTTTTTATATTTTCACATTGCGACTCAGCAGTAATGAAAGCAGTATTGGCCCAAAAGACTAGCATGGGCTATAAACCAGTAGCATTTTACAGCGGTCACTTAGATCCAATAATGTTAGGACAATTCTCTTGCGAACAAGGTCTTGCTGCAGCTGCATTTGCAGTAGAAAAAGCATCATCAATAACTATGGGGTGTCCAACTACACTATTTGTAGAACATGCACTATTTGCGATATTGAATAAACCTAAGTCCACACTGACGACACAGAGGGCAACAGGTTATGAGATTATTTTGTCCAAAGCTGAACTGGCAATTGTTAGATGTAGCACGGTTAACCCTGCAAGGTTCCTAGCAGAAGTAATTGAAGAGGGAGATTACGCCCACGACTGCACCCAAGTAACTGAGATGTACTCATGTACTAGGAAAGTTGAAGAAAACGCACTAGAGGGAGGTGAGCTTTTGTTTATTGATGGGTCATCAACTATTGATCAAGGAGACGGGATAAGGAGGACTGGGGCAGCAGTAGTACAAATGATGGAAGCGCCAGTGTGTGTGGCTATTAAGTGTGTACAATTACCACAGCATTACTCTGCTCAAGCGGCGGAACTGGTTGCACTCATATTGGCACTAAAGGAAAGTTTTGATAAAAAAGTTACTATATATTCCGACAGTGCATATGTTACATCCACTGTCCATTCAGGGCTATCAAAGTGGAGAAGAAGAGGGTTTAGGAGAGCTGACGGCACTCCAGTACAACATGCCCTCTTGTTGGCTGAACTAATTGAAGTAATAAACGATCCCCAAGAACTAGCCCTAGTAAAATGCACAGCACACACCAATGGAGAAGACTATATATCAAAAGGAAATGCAGCAGCAGACGCACATGCAAAATATGCTGCATATTTTGGTGAGATATGGAACCCCACAGACTCACAGAGAGGGAGAGGGAGGGGAATAGCGAGGGAGATGTTAATAAAAGAAGGGTACACCCATCTCCCAGCCACCCAGATTATGGAGTTACAAGCGGCTGCACCAATGGCCGAAAAAGAAGTATGGGTGAAAAGAGGATGCACAATGTCACCAACCGACGCACTATGGCGCCAGGGTGGCACTGGGAAAGTTGTAATACCATTGGCATTGTTAAATACCGCCTTGAACCAATTACATCACCCTGCCCATACAGGCAAAGAAATAATAGCAGCACGAATTAGAGAAGATTGGTTTTGTCCCGAGTTAACATCCCATGTGTCAAATTTTATCAGCAATTGCCTTACATGTCAACAGTTCACGGCCGGTCATACTTTAAAGGTGATAAGAGGTACCATACCCCGACCAGAAGGACCTTTTCGGCACCTCCACATTGACTATGTTGATATGATCAACATTTGTCAAGGCAATAGATACATGATAGTAGTAGTATGCCCATTTTCTAGGTGGATCGAAGCAGGGCCCTGTTCACACCCTGATGCGTTTAGAGCAGCCAAATTTATAGTAAGGGAGGTATTCCCCAGGTGGGGAGTGTGCGAGGTGTTAAGATCAGACAACGGACCCCATTTCGCAAATGAAATGTTCCAGCATATCACATCCCTACTGAACATTAAACACAAATTTGCATGTGCGTACCACCCACAGGCCAATGGTGTATGTGAACGCCTGAATGGCCTATTGAAGGAGGCAATTGCTAAAATACAGCAAACAACAAAGAAAAGTTGGTTGTATTGCCTTCCGTTAGCACTGTTCGAACTTAGAAACAGGCCAGGGTCCGACCACCACCTCACCCCACACGAGGTGGTTACTGGACGCCAAATGCGCCTTCCCCTAACACCAACGTCAAGGGCATTCACCGACCAAGAAAGTTCTGCGAATGTGTTAGGTGATGAAATGTATCAATATGTGTCTTCTTTGATTACTAGCGTTGTGTTTGTGTCTCAACAGCTCGAGCGCACACGGGGCGGGTCCACCAGCAACCAAGAAATAGACGAAAATACAGAATTGGGAAAGGAGAACTTGTGCCAACTTGCCAAAGGTGACCACGTACTACTTCGAAATTTTAATAGAAGGTGGAACCAGCAGAGGTTCACTGGCCCCCATTTAGTAGAGGACGTATCAACAAGAGCAGTAAAACTAAAGGATAAGCGTGCGTGGAACCACCTGCATGATGTAAAAATCTACAAACTGCAGACCCGCCCCAGCGCCAACGACAGGTCCATTGGAAAAACGCCAACAACATCCCCGGCAGCGGAAGAAAACACAACCACAGACAACGACCCAATTGTTCCCTCGGAGAGAATAACGGACGAAGAAGGGGGCGATCCCCACACTGCCCACCCCATGGTCACACGTTCAAAGAGTAAAACTGCTCCCGCCATCTGAGCAAACCCCCCCCCCCATTGACTACTAAATACAATTGTAATAAAAACTAAGGACTTCGCTTGCACCAATACACATGTAAACACGTGAATGTTCTCTTTTTCTCTCGCACATACAGGAGCTGCGTAATATTGTATTGTTAAGAAAAGTTATCTAACAAATTCAGTGTGCAGGCGTAGATGGTGCTGCCAGACGATAGTTACCCAGAAGAATTGTCACACCAATTTGTATACGAAATAAAAAGGCCAACATACTTAAAAAAGAAAAGGGTACGTGTATACTACACGGCCTTCCTCCTGGCCATAGAAAATTACATGCCCCACCTCCGCCCATACTTGCCGGTCTTGAGAGACCGATCACTTAGAGTAGCGTGGGAGCAACTCTTCACCTGGGCACTGAATGACTATTTGATAGGGAGAGCTTAATGAAACAAAACTAACATTTAATAACAAGCACTTTTTGAGAATTTTTAGGCGGGCAACTTTAACGTCGCAAGAATACGCTGCCAGGACTGCAGCAAGGTAAGAGCAAAAATGTCGGTGAGGTTAGCATATGTAATAAAAATAATAGGGATTTTTATGATCACCGGAGTTTTGGCTGCCTCTGTATGGCAGTACAGCTATGCTATGAGTTTTTTTGCTGCACCCAAACCTAATGTACCCCACCTCCCTGCTGCAACAGGTGTTACGTCAGGTGGTAACAGTAACAATGAACAAAAGCGAAATAAAGTTAAACGCAGCACATACTCAGACAATAAAGGTATTGATAATTATGTACAAGATTCAGCACACGTCACAAACAACATATGGTACCAGCACATGACCCGCATTGGTAAGCAGACAACTGAGGATAGCTGTTACGTTTGCTCATTAATACCATACGCCATGAGCGCTTCACGAACATTTGTTGCCACAGAAATAGATGAAAAAACAGCACAGTGCATAATATATTTGGCCCTGTTCCAAACGAAAGGAAGATTCCAAGGAACAGTAGTGCACATGACATGGAAAACACGAGACTCATACCCATATGAAAACAACTTCCTCAAGACCTATCTGAGTTATCACAAGACCAGTTTACATGCTGAAGCATTCAGATACATAACAAGTGGCCCTGAAAAAGGAGAAACAAAGAAGGTAACACTGCAGTATCTACCATGTGATTGGTACGCCACGGAAGTTCCGGGTAAACAAGGATGCTGGGAGAGGCCATTACTGACGATAACAGGAAAGGTGTTCCTGGGTACCAGCTGGGAGATAGGAGTGGTTGGCAGCAACATGGTAACAAAAGAAACTATCTCAACCATCGAAACACACAATCATCGATGTTGGACGACATGGATCAAGTACGTACCAATGCTCACGTGGGTAGAAGAAGATGAAGACCCGATAACTATATTACCATTGACTGCGCCCAAAGTATGTTACCAGCATAAAGGAGAGGTGGACGTGGGATATAACACCAATTGTGCAAGTGTGATGGAGTTACCTGAGGGGGGAGCGGGAACAGCAGTAATAATGGACCATTATTGGGCCTGCGGAGAAAAGGCATATCATACACTGCCTCCCCTGTGGAGTGGTGTGTGCACAATGGTACACGTCAATGTACCATCACTAGTGGTACCTAAGAAGCATGTCGATGTGGCGAAATTTCCGAAAATGGATGAAGGAGACAGGAGAAGAAAGAGATCTGCACCACTCCAGAAGGAGCAAGAAAACAGGACCAACAGCAATGATACTGTCCTAAACAGGAGAAAAAGACAAGGAGAGCCATTAACAGGAAATTATCTGTGGGGAAGGTCGGAAACGGAACTAACCTCAATACCGCCAGAACACAGACTATTCAGCAGAGCAGCAATGTTCTTCTCCTCAATAATACATCCGGGACTGCAGGCATACGCAAACGCAAAATGGCTGCAAATAACCAGATGGGAACTAATGATGACCATAAATTCGACAGTAAATGGGTTTAACGCAATTAAAGAGGAGCTGCGAGCTGTAAGGATGGTAGCACTACAGAACAGATATGTATTGGACCTTCTCACAGCAATGGAAGGAGGAGTTTGTGCAAAGATAGGACAATCATGCTGCACGTTCATACCTGCCAACGATGCCGACAATGGTACACTAACAGAAGCAGTTTCACAATTGGCCCAGATGCACTCCAAAATGATGGACGAAAGTAACGGCGTAAACAAGGATAAAAGCTGGTTTTCACTATTATGGTCATGGATGCCATCTTGGCTGTCAGATGGACTGAAAATAATAGTGGGATGTGCTATTTTGGCTGGAGCTGCACTGATAATAATTAGATTTTGGAAAGCCCGGAAGGCGCGCTCAACTGATGAGTTGCTGGAAATGGTGGGAATGCACCCCTTGATGCCAGCAGATGACGGCCAGCACACAGGTGTGATAATACACGAAAGGGAGAAGTTGCGCACCCAAATCATCGCCAATCATCTAGACCCACCATCAGTGAAGATCGAGAACCCAAGGAACCCTAGGAGCTACATAGGAAGATGGGTGTACTGTACTCCTGGAGGAACATGCGAATACATGTATTGGTCATTTGAAGATCACGTAAACCATTATGGACATCTCGGAGGGATAACCAAGATATGGAGAGTAAGAGGAGATAACGAGAAGGATATGTTTGTGGTCGACAAGTCGACCAGAGGGGGGACTGAAGTGGGAGAATGGAAAACCAGACTCCCGTCCTTCACCTCTCGCGCTTGGCCTAGAGGGTCGCGGCCCAGACACCCGCCACGAGAAGAGTTTGCCCATTTACCAGATGACCAAATACCCTGGTACAGAAACATACGGATGTGTCCATCTGCCTGCCCAACAGCCCGCACTGGCCATGCCGACACCTGCGGCACGGACCAACTAGACTGAAATCTACACATCGTTAGAGATGCCATGACGACCTAGATAACGGGAAGCACCGCTGAACTATTATACACGCTGAACATTTCCACACCAATCTACACGAAGAACATACTCAGTGCTCTGACGTAGGCGACAGGCTTATTCACGGACGTGCATCTTTATTATTTTTACATAGGCTTTCAGAATGCAGAAACGCAAGACGCACCATGAGCTCATTTATAACGCTTGCTCACGCTTCTCTTGAAACCCGTTACCATCATGAGAGATATAATGGAAACACGATACTGGCCATGAAACTGTATGCCACTATAACCTAAAGCATCCATGCACTAAATGGATTACTCGTGCACCAGGCCCAAGTAGGCCCCAAGCAAGAGTTCCCGTGGACATTAACAAAGCAAAAGTCAGGTTGCTGAGCCTGCAGAAAGAACCCAGTGGAGCAACCAGCCAAGGTCGTAATGTTGCAAACCCACAGTCAAGAAACAAATCTTCAAAGGCACGATGTTGCAACCTCGCACTCCACGTACCAATGTTAAAATCATATCTGCAAATTAAACCAGACATACAGTGGAAAAACAATATTAATTGTGCAGAATTATGCCTCAAACACGGTCCCTCCCCACGTGACCAAGCCGAACCTGACGAGATGCCAAAACCCAGGAGAGAAAAGGCGTCTGGGTACCTCGCTACGAGACGCAGGCCGACACACTTGAAAGGCTCAATGGACACCTGCTACAGTGGGAACGGTCAGTCTCCCACCTATGAATAAATCCTCACATTGCCTGCACGTACCCATACTGAAACACTGTTGCAACCACAGGTGCACCGTGTGCTGGGAACAACGGTGGTCCCAGGCTGGGGAGCTCACGGATGCACCAATCAGAACATGAGGTTCTTATCTCAGACGTCAGTAACGTTAGCCAATCCTCAGGGGTCTTCATGTAACAATTCTTATGTATCTAATTGTAGGGACAACCCAGATATACCACCTGACTACACCTTAACCACTAATATCATTCTCTATAGGCGTACTATACTAACCCCACCACTCGAGCAACCAATCAAGAGTGGCGATAGGTTCTTTTGGTAACTTTTTGGAATGACGCAAGTAGCGCGTCATAATGTAGTAAAAAGGGCCTGCGAGCCCCACTATTGTGTGTGTGTCAGGACGAACGCGTACGCTCCTTGACCCATCCCTGCCGTTTGCATAATAAACGACAGAAGTTGCCTTGCTCCTTGTGTGTGCCTCATACTCTGTCTCGATCCGAGATATACACGGGAGGAGTTGGGGCCTCCCTGCCCGGAGGTCTGCGGACGGCCCGGCCGACCCCGGCAGAATTCCCCCCCGACAAGCCTCCTGCGTTTATTAATGTGTCTGTACTCTAATTCAGTAGTGCAGGTCAGATTATATCAAATGGGCCTACTATCACGTCTAATTAAGAACTTCCGAGGTGTTCGACAGGAGTGTGTGTTGGCCCCCTTACTATACAGCCCTGAGTGAGTGCTCGAAATCTGCAGCACTCGTTACACCTGTATTTCATCACTTACGCCCAGTTTTGCTGTTGTATGGGGATTGCATGCTTTTATTCGATTGCACTGTGGTTGGATTGCAGCGACTTCTAAATGTGTTTACAAGATTTGTGGATTAAAACTTTATTCAAATTATCCTTACAAAATCTAAAATCATGCAATTCGCAAAAGATAGGGTAAAATGTTCATACAAGTGGCACATTGGTAAGTACCCAGTGAAGAAGGTGTCTCCACTCATCTACTTTGGGTTCTTGCTTGTCTCTCATCCATATGTAAAAAGATTGAAGGAATGGTTGAAGAATTGTGCTATCGCTCTTGCTAGTCAGTTGGGATGAATAGACACCTTCTTCTGTAGGTTTTCACTCGTGCCTGCTATTAGATATTATGAAGGTAAAATGATAGCTAAGATTATGTATGGCATTGATGTATATCCTTTGAAATGGTGGACGAGCTACAATATCTGGAAGCCTTAATATGGAGAAGGATGCTATGACTCCTGAGCACTGTTCCTATTCATGCCATTAGGTATGAGCTTGGTGTGGTCCCTTTGAATGCAGGGGGCAGTGGAAAATCCTATCTATTGTACGAAAGATTCTCTCTCCGACTAAGGGTATCCTCTATGATAATCTGGGGGTAATATCAAAATCTAAAACTTGCATATGGGTTAAAGAAATGTCGTTATATTGTCTAGTTCTTTTGAGAGAATTGAGCCTATCCTTTCAAGATTTTAGAGAAAATCCTGTACGTGTAAAGAGGTCACTATATGGACAGACAGTAGGATTGATGCATGCTTATCCATCATTGGTGCAACTACAATTTGATCACAAGAGGTTGGCACTTTGTCCCCTTATCTAGCTATCTATCCAGGTAAGTAGGTTAGGCACACTTATCTGTGCTTCAGGTGGAATATGCTGGCAACTATAAACTTGCTGGTCAGGTATGGCCTGCTGGACCCTCTGCTAGCAAACAATAGATTCTGTAATGTTGTGGGGGTGTTTGAAACCCTTAGACATAGTTTATTGGAATCTCCAACTGTCCATTGGCAGATATGTAAATACATGGGAACATTCCTTGGACAAAAGAGTGTGGGGGATGGCGATCAGTTGTGGACGATGTGTCTTGCTGGACATATGACCTCTACGGTCTTAGCAGTTGTGAATTATTTTTAAATGTTTGTGTTTGGATGCGTCTCAGAAAGAATCCTAGATGTCTTTCTTCCCAATATTCTGAATTGATATTATGTATATATCGTAATTTTATATTGATTGTGTCTAATGCATTACTGTATATTGGATGAAATACTGTTTAATACTGTTTGGTTATTGTTTTTTTACTTTGTCCATTGAACGTTTTCCTCTTTATCTTAGTTGGTTTTATCATTTTACTTGTGTTTCTTCTTTTTTTCTCTGTTTTTGTATCATTTTTTGTTAAACGCTAAGGTTCCTTAGCAATATGACAATAAAAAATAAAAAAAACATAGGATTTATAAAGTATTACATTCTCCTTGGAAATGATCATGATGTCAATATTGCTGTTTTGACAATTGATCTGCATTATTGTAGCATGTTTTGTTGTCCTATTTCTGCTTCTCAGTTCTTTGTGTATTGCTACACCAAAGCCTGTTCAAATTCCCCAGCCAATCCCCCCTTCTGATTTTGCTCTACATTCCACCACTGGTAATCCGTGGGGCACTGATGTAGTAAGATTGCAGTTTTGTCATATATTGTTCAAGGGTTTGCCTCAAGGCTTATGTAAGAAAAAAAGTCATTTACTGTCGGCTTCATTGGGGGGAAACTGCCCATAGCCCAATGTATACAACGTAAGCAAGGCCCTTTATGCTGGTTCCCTTGGGCCATTATTGACTGTTTAAGCTGCTTACTGCAGGTATTATTTTGAATAGTATCAGCACACCCTAGCCAACATTTATTTCACTCCCCTGCAGTTTCCTCACTGTGTTATTTAGGCTATGAACCAATGATGATTAAGTGTATTAAATATTTCAGTTTATTATATTCAGATAAATACAATTTGCAGTCAATACTAAAAGGCAAAGGTACATTGATGGTTTAGAGGAGTAGCCAAGAAACCCTGCTCCACCTGCCCCACCTCTATTACCTATAGAGTGGAAACCAGAGTATGAGACATACACAGAACAGTTGACCAAACAAAGACCAGAGCGTGTACCAATAAGAGTACCTATACCTAACAAGATTTGGGAGGCAAGGTACCCATTGAGAAAACTGTACCTGCATATAAGACAATATGATGGCCATTCAAATGAGTTTCCTGAAGAATCAGAGCAGATGAAGGGCAAAGATGAATGGTTACGTCACACGGAAAGAGATGACACACACAGAAGAGATGCAGAGACCAGAGAATGCAGATATTCTATAAAGCATCAAGAAAGTATCATGGATAAGTGACATCTTGGGATCTTATGTCACTGGAACAGATGAAGATATTAAGCTAGTTTAAATGTGTACAGATGCAACAGAAGGACAAGCAGGAAAGTAATCTTAAAAGCTAGCTTCAAGCTTTATAGTAAATGAATTGCGGAAAGCGCCAATATATACATATATGCATATGGACGCGTAACAGATGGATGTTTCCACAACACATTATAAGCAGTGCTGAACTTTAACAAGAAGGCCTCATTTCAGGGTGTTGCAGTTAAAAAGTTAATTGAATAACAAGTGCATCTCAGCAGAAGGAGTTGGATGAGCCAAGAAGCCAACATCTTATCAAAACTGGAATTGGCTGACATTGGATGATACAAATCTTGTGAAAGAACAGAGCCCTGTTCGGAAGGCTTGAGCAAAACAAAAGACATCAGAGGACTATTAGAAAATAATATTAAATACACGAAAAGGCTTGGTTTCATGGTGTCCAGTCACGTGGAAGAAGGACGTTGGCCGAATGAGGTGGTCTCACCTACGCACGAGGTCAGGATGTGCCCGCAATCCTTACATTTCTTAGAGCACAGTACAAACTCAAGGCAAAACTTCAAAGCACTAATTGACACTGGACCATTGAGGTGATGATGGATTGCTACACTAATAGGTGGGAAGCTAGTGTTAAAATGAGCCCACCAGTACCTGGACATTCAGTCTGCATGTTGCAAGATGTAGGTGGAAAAGTAAAGATGGGGGTTAGAAGCCAACCAATTTTAGAGGTCTCTGTAATCAAGCGTCCTATTGTTTGTGTAGCCAATGGAACGTTGTGTATTTAGTGACGTTTATAGTGGCCATTTTAAGGGGAGGGCATAGTTGTCCCACCTGATGTTAAATAGCCTATCACTCTCCTTCACAGTTCTATACTGATATGGAACTTACACTTAGATATTCACTTAGAGCCTATCACTCCCTCCAATAGGTTTTGTAGTTTGCCACGTAGGATGACATTGGTAATGACACAGGTCAGCACATTACTGATGACAATTTTGCATGATAAAACCTTTATTTTTACTAAAGTTAAATTGAGTAAGAGGACTGAGCGAATGCTGATGTTTGTTGTACTCCCTGTTTTATATACTTGATATTAAAACAGACTTCCTTTTGCCAAATTACCTGAGTTGTCTTGATTATTGATGTATGAATAAAATCTGCATCCCCATCCATCTACAGGGTATAGCTACTCATCTTAAAGGGCTAGGCAACCCAGTTCAATGGTATAAACAATATGAGCAACATCTGTAGTTTAGCTTCATTTCTGTGCATACACTGTACAACAGCTAAACAAAATGCAGTGTGTCTTTGAAAACATGTGAACGTTGCGTGAAAGTGATGACCTAATGGTATTCAATAGATTATTCAAACTTTGATCAATTGTGTTACACTGGCGTTGGTATTGCCATATTATACTGTAAACAAGCTCCCAATTTGATTCCGTTTTCAAAGCTGTGAATGCATAATGGATCATGATAAGATAATCTTCAACCAATAGTGGCTGCTGCTTCAGAGGGTTATCTCCTGGTGGGGACCATCCATTTGATTTGGTTCACTTGCTTCACCTTATAACTGAACAATGCAAGTCAGCTACAGCATTGAAACCCAAATCACATTGGAAGCCGGTTTAGCCTATACCATGGCAATTCTATCACAGGTGTAACCCATTAAATCTATTTTCAAAATGAATTTAAATATCATTGTTCATTACTTCACACAACTTTCCAAGACACACTGAACAAACTATATGGGTTATCATATGCATGGTGTTTTGGAGCTACAATCAGCCATAGTGGGTATGCCACAGAAATGGAGTGATCGTATTGTTCATAACATGAATGCACATTTGACTTTCCATAATTACCACAAATTGTATTTATCTTGGTTTAAATACCAGCCAGGAAGGATAGCTCAGGGGCAACATGTTTGTCTTGGAAACAAGACAAAACAGAGCAACACAGGTTCAGTTCCTGGTCAAACGCTGACTGGTCCCAGTATCCAGTGCCTTTTAAATGATTAATGAATTATTACTCACTTCAGCAGAACCAGTTCTTGGACCATAAAGCATTGAGGAGCCACCAGGGGAGGGAACAATGGGTGGTATAGATCAGAATGATGTGCATCCACAATGTAGTATATTAAAGTGTCTAAAACAACACATTACACAGATATGTGTCATTCTATACTCAATTAAAGAATTAGTAATGAAAATCCCAAGACTCAAATAGCATACCAATTACTTTTTGCTTTGTAAATGCAAGTGGCAGGCACAAAGGCATCTATTATAGTTCATATAAGCTGTTAGTCCTCAAGGGACAGAAGGTGTGAGGGTCAATCATGTATAAAGCTGAAGCAAACCACTTTCAACAAATATGAATATTGGCACATGTGTGGCCTCAAACTCTCCCAATCCATCTCATCATTAATTATTGTGACGGGAATCTTGGAGCTGATGCACAAGGTGCTACTAGTATTACAACGAAAAACAGCAGAGCCTGCCATAACTGGATTACAGGCTCTAGGCAGAGTTTAACTTCCATTTCCATGATGCGTTAGACAGACAGCAGGTGGTGCCAAGTGAACTACAGGAATGGAAGAAACCGAAGAAGGTAAGGCAGGGTATGGGGGTTCAAGGGAGAGTAGGTGGGGAACAGGGTGGCTCTGGAGAGGTTGCAGACAAAGCCACCAACCGGCACATGGCATCTTTTCTTGGACTGGGAGAAAGGTGTCATCCTGCTAAAGCCATGTGGGCTTATACCATGGAATGTAACCTGAGGTCCACTGTTTTTGATTTTAGGGCACTTTTTTGGCAGTGCCTGGTGTTTGTGAGACTTTGAGTTACTGCTCTTGACATGATACCACCGTTTATAATCTGATGATATTTGATATTAAAAAGCATGAACTCTGCTCTCCACCCACAATATGGGACGTGTATTTGCACATGAGGCACTTATTTGCATCACTGGATGTGAAGAAATCTGTGGAAGACGTGTCCTATGCCACCTTTTCATTTTAGTGTTGAATCCCACAACTCATGTACATTAGGATAGGGTTGATGGTGCTGTCAACAATTCTTTGTATTAATGTTCTTGTGGAATGAAGCAATCTATGCTAGTTGCTTCTTGTCGGAATACAATGCACTGTGAGCCTTTTCTTGAGGTGTTTTATTGACAGTTTAGGAATGTAATCTGCACCTATTCCGAGACCTGGACATTTGAAATCTGTACCATGCTCAGCATCTGTGCCATTAAGACATAGGGCCTCATTACGACCCTGGCGCTAATGGGTTAACAGCGCCGTAAAAGGCTGCGGCGCCGTTAACCCATTAGCACCTTACTACGAGGTCCCTTTGCGGGACCCGACCTGAACGGCTGGTCTAGACCAGCCGTTAAAGTAGGGACCCGCAAAGGGACCTTGGTGCTAAGTACGGTACCGCAATTCGCGGTACCATACTTAGCGCCTTCCCCAGTCCCATTGAGCCCTACGGGGCAAAAATGGGAATGGGGAAGAGCCAATGTTCCATGGGGAATTACCGCCCGGCCAACCTTTGAATGGGGTGGTAATTCCCCATTGAACATTGGCAGACTCGTTACGATACCGGCACCAACCATGGTGCTATTAGCGCCATGGTTTAGCAACAGTATCGTAATGAGGGCCCTGGAGTCTATGTGCTGTTGCTGTCCTTTGCCTTTTTCTGAAATATATTAAAATATATATATTTTTGTGGTTCACCCCCAGAGCCATGTCTTGCAGTATTATTCAAGGATGCTAAGATTGTACTGTAGTTTTCCTTGGTGGCTGCTTGTATGGCCAGATCACCTGGTACAGCAGACATTCTATTTCTGAGGCGTTCAGTCACAGACAGGGGAGTGGGTGTGGCCTAGGAATGTAGGGAGGTCAAGGTATAGCAATTTAACAGGGTTGGGCTGATTGTACACTCTTGTCTCACTCCTCATTGCTGTTTGAAGACCCCAGTCTGCATGTTGTTAATTTGTTCCTCGCAGCGGATTGAGTTGTACATAGATTTTATATTGTGATATGTCCTCCCCCATACTCCACACTGCAGTGATTTAAGGTTTAGTGCCAGATACACAATTGACTCAAATACCTTTCAGAAATATGCGATCATTTTACATATGATTTGTGTTTTTTTTTTTTTACTTGGCATTCCTGTTAATACAGTTGCAGATCAGTTTACTAAGGTTATTGTTTACTCAGATTCCCCTGTAGCTATTTGGGTCCAGTGCATCTGGGCCCTTGTGTATAGATAAGAGTGATGATACTTTGGGCCCAGTGTCTGGGAAGGGACCCGATTGTATTAAGACGATGGTGAGTAAATGTAACTCTGATTTACAACTGCATATAAGCTATGCTTGAGCATCTCTTGTAATATTGTATCTCAACTACAGGATGTCTTTCCTTTTATTTTCTGATATTTTTTTTTCAATTCCTCAATTTTGACGAATCTGTCTATGGGGGTTTGCTGTTGTTTGACTCCCACCCAGATATTACTTGATGTCATACCAGTTTTCTGGCCCTTGGTGAGGTTTTCCGTGGGGATATCATTGTATACGTTTCTTACAAACCGTATCCATATTTGGCCATTAATAGCTATACCAGCTTTCTTTCTTGTTAAAGGCTTTCCACATATTCCCCAGAAAGTATTTCTTTCGAATGCACCATTTATTTGAGCCATTTTCCTTGTCATGTGCTCTATATTTTTCATATATAGTGTTGCTTTATATTCACTGAGTGTGCAGAGGTACTATTAGTGTAGCGGAGGGTTCAATGTGTCCTTGTGTTTTAAGTTAAGAAACTGCATGCGATTTTCTTTCTATTTTACAGTCCTTTTGAAATCATATATCCAATTGGTCGCTCTGTTTCACACCTTTTTTAATGTGTAAGTTTTCTGGGTTCAGCAATAAGAATATTCCCTATTGTAATTGCCAGTCTCAATAAAGCTGACCTATGGGACTGGAAGCATGAGCATGTTCATCCGGGTTGTTGCAACTCTCTGCCCAAATGTTGGCTAAGGAAAATGATAAGCACTATGGCCCTCTCTATATCACTAAAATGCCCCTTCCTGAGTGCATGTACACTCTACAAAGACACCTGCCAGCTGTCATGATTCGCAAAGAGAAAACAGGTGAAATCAGGATGTGATGCCGTGATACTGTGCCCAGAAAAGTGAATATGAGCTCCTTATTCACACAGGGCATCATTGGTCTGTGGGAAGGAGTGGATTTCTAGTTTACATGCTGGACAGCCCTGTCCTTCCTTCATATGACATTCTGTGCTTTTCTGACACTTAGATTGGCAATGTTTCCTGGGACCCATATTGGAGTAGGGATAGGGCCACCCATCCTCCACCCAAGTATATGCTCAGAGTGTATTTATTTTATTTTTTATTTTATTTTTTACATTTATATAGCGTACAGTGGGAGGCTCTTCTGGCAGTGGAGATGTGATCTCTTTTTGAAATGCCTTGGGCTGCACGTCGGGCATTGTTTTGAATAACTTGCAGTTTCTCAAGATTTTTTGTGGAGGTCCCTAGGAAGAGAACGTTGTAGTAGTCCAACCGTGATCCAGTGATAGCTCTGGCTATATTAGTGCAGGTGTCGGTGGAGAGGTAGGGTCTGACTGCGTTGAGGAGTTTGGCATGGTAGGCAGCTGAGGAGGCAATGATATTCACTTGTCTGGTCATGGGCAGACCTGAATCCAGGTAGACGCCTAGGGTTTTTACTGACTCGGACACCGGGGTTTTGATGGAGTCAATGATGAAGTGACTAAACTGGTCGTCAACTGGTGTATCTCAGGTGCCAGGCCTTAAATCATCCATTACGTTAAGTGCTTATTTTGTGTTTATACCAGTAAGGTGTGGGTTGAAAAGTGAAATGAGTGTGTCTGTCTCCGACACTGCAAGACAAAACGTGTGCTGAGAAGGCCCCTGCCTGCTTGAACATGTTCCTTCAGATAGCGTTTCCCTGATCAGATAAGGCACAGGGGAAGCACAGCGAACTTCATAGCAGCGTAGGCTTGAGTACCTGATCATATGCAAAGTAAGACTACATTGTACGAACAACCATTGGTGTGCCCAGACAGGCCGGCCTGGTTTGAAATTGGTTTGAAATTGTGGAAAAGTCTTCTGGATTTTCTTCTTAGTTTACCCCATACGTGCTTAATGGCAAACAAAGACACACATAAGAAGAGCTAATGATATGAGATGAGAACTTACAAAAACCCACCCCTATGAAGAAAGATAGAGAAATGCAGAATGTAATGGAAGATATGTAGAAGGAAGGAGCAAGGCAATACATTGCCACAATGTTCAAAAAGGATATGTTTCAAAAAGCCTGTAAAATGGGGTTAACCAGTCTGCAGGTTCCATACAAATGGACCAGGTGTGCTGGGGCCTTCAAACAGTACCTTATTCAGTTCTTTGTGTTTCAAGAGCTTTCAGCCAAGCTTCTTATCGTTGTGCAAGTTGTTTGAATCAGGTTTGGATGCAGCAACACACAGGAATCATGATGTGGTATAGGTGTCGATGTGAGTTGAAAGGCTTGTTGCAGTCTGAAGAGGAATTCTAATGAAGCAGGCCAATAGGGCCACCGTGTTCGTTTCCATGTTCAATTTCGGGTTGAAAGGCGAAAATGAGTGAAGATACAATGGTTTGCAGTCTTTTCGCAGCGCCACGCTTCTCATTTGAGCCAAGGCATTCACTCGCCCAGCTGGCCCAATGCAGCGGCAAACTGTTCCGAGGAGCAGCAACAGCTGTTTAGTTTAGTTTATTTGCTTGTATAGCTCACTGAACCCGGAGGTTTGAGCAAGTGTTGGTTTGAACGAGGCCAACATGGCTTGAATCTAGATGGATCAGTTCAAGGTGATGTAAAACAGGCATCCTGGCCTGTTTTAACTCTTAGGATGCTGTGAGTTGCAATGCTGGACCCCAGGTACACTATGAGGCCTTGTTCTCGTTCTCCAAACCCAGGGGAGGATGGCATACACCTGCAGGAGCCCTTCATCTGGGTACCAGTGTACTTGTCAGAGAAGCAGGACTTGCTCCAGCATCAGTGCACCCACAGTATGTCCTGGGAGTGGGTAGAGACAAGAGCTCCTTCTGCCTTGGAACACTCCTTCACCTCAGTCACTGAAATAGGTCCAAATGTGTTCAGTCCATAAATGAATCAAAGAAGGGGTCGAAGACACTGTCATGTTTAGCCAAATCACCAAAATGGATTGTAGGAAGGCAAGCTTGCTTTTGGGGTCCAAACTCAGTCTTTTCTTTCTTGCATCTTACTCAAAGCACTTTGTGCTAAATAAGGTTTAGGGGACAGTAAGGGGGGAGAAGTGCAGATAAACGCACAATAGAGCAATGATTCTCCAACTATGCTGTGATCCCTCTGACCACAATAGCTGTGTACCCTTCTTATGCCCAACGCATCAAAGGGCTTTTCATGTGCAACACCCTGGTGTGGGGCTAGGCCTTTTGTTTAGGGTATTTTCCCTTGAAGAATGATTCCCAGATTGGTCCTGCTGATAGCTTACTAGGCATGAGCGTAGTGTTACCCACCCTCACAAACGATCAAAGAGAGTCACTGGGGGTCATTCTGAGGTTGGAGGTAAGGGACAAATTATGCTGGTAAAGGATTACCGCCATTGCTTACCGCTGCGGGCTATTCCGACCTGCCAACCCGCTATTAGCGGCACCGTGAATAACGGTGCCTCCAATAGCGGCATGGGCGCAGGCACGCGGCCCATAATACCGGCAGTAGCGGCATGCCGCTAAAGGAAGTAAATCACAAGTCAGACGGTCAAGCAAATACCAGCATCATGAAGGCGCAAATAGTGGATACCGGCATGCCGTAAATACCGGCATCGAGAACCAACCGTAAAATGCTATGTGCAGTGTTCCCAACTGCCACAAGTGCACACTATCAGCATAGGTGGAAAAAAAGGAGTCTGGGCCTGTACAAAAGGAGCACACCCACACACCACACCCCTTACCACACCAAGATGATTCCAATAGTAATAGCAATACTGAGCTGGAGGACATGCTTGCATTGCAACACCAGCAACAACAACAACAGCAACAGCAGGCACCATAGAGGAGACACAGCAGGAGAAGGAGGGCGAGACAGGCCCAGCATGCCCCACCACTGCAGCCAGCGTAACCATGCATGCAGCCCCCAATCCCTCGCATCTGAGCCAGTCCTTTAAACCTAACCCCTGAGTAGATCCACACCCTGTACCGTCTGGACCGGGACACTGTCACCACCATCGAGGACATGATACACAACAACATAGTCAGCCTCATTGAAATACGCACCACCATCCCCTCTCTACTGATGGTAGTGTCTGTGCTCCACTTCCTTGCCACAGGCACCTACCAGCACACAGTGGGGCACATGCATGACATATCACAACCCTTATTTTCTCGCATTCTGAAGAAAGTGCTTGCTGGATGCCCTCCTCAAGCACACAAGGGTCTACATATCCCTACCACTGACTCCCCAGGAGATTTTTGAAACAAAAGTTGGCTTCCATGCACTGGCAGGCATGCCAAATTGTATAGGTGCCCTCGAATGCACCCACGTGGAGTTGGTGGTCCTGCATGCCATGGAGGTGGTTAACCACAACCGCAAGCAATACCATTCCATCAAAGCGCAGATAGTATGCAACGCCAGAAAGATTATCACACATTTTTGTGCCCAATATCCCGGATCAACTCATGACTCAATGGTCCTGCGGAACTCCTCGCTACCACACTTCTCAGAGCGACATGCTGTACGACGTGCCTGGCTGCTTCGTAAGGTGCATGACAGGCACATGACAATGAAATGGGGGGAGAGATGCACACACTACCATGGTGTCAATGTTTATGTGACAGCACAATGTACACATCGCTAAACACGGTGCCCCAAAACATCCCAAATAGAACATGACACCCAAATCCCATAGGAATGAATTAAGGTCGACACCTATGACAACATGACTAACAGTAAACCACCCCACATCCCACAACACGTGCACCACTCATCAGTGGACCTCACCCTGTGTAACACCATCCAGCAACATGCAGTGTATATGCACTATGTTGCTGTCTCCAGCGAATCACCACACAGGACAAGCATCCATGGGAGAGCATTGGACTGACCCATCAAGGGAATCCACCGTGTGTCACAGGGCCGCCACAACCACAGGAATGCTGCATGTCACCATGGGAAAAATCAGCATTGAATGCCTAATATTGTAGAGCCTACTGCCAATGCTCCCAATCAGAACACAACACATCACTAAATTGACACAGGCACAGCTGTATGTGAACACAATGCATGAGCTACAAGACGGCAGAGCACACCGTGTATCATCTTGAAGATGCAACCCACACCATTATTCCATGGCACAGGACACATTGAGGGCCTAAAAATGGCGTGGATACAACCAGGAACATGTGCATGTGACCAACGATAATCTGCCGGCATGTGTGACTAGTACAGCTGTCCATCATCAATCGACTGACATATACCTTTTTTTGCCTCCCATGCAGGTGATAGTGGCTATCCCTTGATGTTGTGGCTCCTCACCCCTGTCTGATAACCCACAGAACAGGCACGAGGAGGACTACTATTGATCCCACACCCGTACCCGTGTGGTCATTAAGCAGACCTTTGGCCTGTTGAAGGCATGGTTTCTCTGCCTTAGCCCATCGTGTGGGGCACACCTCTACAGACATGAGAAGGTGGCCAAGATCATCATGGCATATGTCATGCTGCACAACATGTGTATCTGACACAACATGCCCCTGCCCCCTGACATTGAACTGCAACCACCTGGTGATGATGAAGGGGATGAAAAAGAAGTGGCTGCACATCATTGCGGTGCCGATGCACAGGAGGGACATGCTGTGTGTCAGTCAGTGATTGCACAATATTTCTGACACACATGGCTGCAGAGGGTGACATGATAGTTCGAGAGAGGGTACTGGGTGTGGGGGTACATGTACACTATGCACTGTATATGAATAAATGACACATGCATAATGATAAATGTCTACTCAAGTCTTTCTTTTAACACAACGGGTGTATTTAAATATACAATGAAAACGTAAGTGCACTAACCCTCCATCACCCTACCCCGCCCCCCTCCCCCCACAACTCCCCAACACACCCTCACCCTCTCCCACTCCCCCCACAACTCCCCCACACACCCTTCCCCTCCTCCCCCCACAACTCCCCTCACACATGTCCCAACAAGTGTTTAATGCCTTCATCAGGCTGGCCAGTCTACATTTTGGCACTCCCTGGACCTGGTGGCATGTCCGGACGGCTCAGGGTGCGCAATGACCTGCAAAGTGGGCTGGTCTGGGTTGAGCTGGACGATGATGGTGTGGCCGCCTGCTCCATCTGGGGTGCCGGACGTTCTGCCTCCATAGCATCGGCAATGCGGCTGAGGACCTGCCGCAGGGCGGATACCTCCTCACACAGTCGGCTTGTATTGTCTACAAAAATCTAGCCCAGCGAGGCAGTGTTATCAGCAATTATCTTGCCCAGAGAGGCAGTGTTTTCACGCCACTCCTGCCTTGCCTGGGCATTGTCATTCACAAACTGACGCACATGGGCAGTCAGTTCCTTATGACGCTGCAGCCCCACCGGTACACCAGTGGAGGTGGAGGGTGCTTGGGTGTCATATTGGACTTGGATGGGCTCCACTATGGGACTCATGGCCCCTTGGTAATACTCCCCCCCAGACTGCTCTGGGGTGGTGGCGTGGTCGGACTCCAAAGATGTGATATGGGGGATGGTGCTGGACTTGGTGTGCAGGGTTGTTCTGAGGATTCGTCCTCCACAGGCATCCACACCTCTTCCTGCGCTTCCTCCTGAGCCAGCGGTGCTGTGGCTGCCACCTCCCCGACTGAGCTGGACTCTGCTGAGTGTGGAGCATCAGCTGTGTCCTGTGGTAGTTGGACAGGGGTTGTGGCTTCCGTCTCAACTGCCTTTGGCGGCACCAGTGCCATGGTATCTGTAGGGGATTTCCTTGGTGGTGCATGGTGGGCCTTGGGTTGGGCCTTTGAGGTGGAAGGCCTGTTTGCTTCATTCCGGGCCCTCTTCCGGGGTGTGGTTGGCTGTGGGGGTGAGTCCCGCGCCTCGCTGTCATGGTATGAGCCTGTGGGGGTCGAAGAGAGGGACGGCATGAGTGATGGCTTGAGAAGCATCATCCATGCATTTGTATAATTGCTCATCTACACATTAGAGGGTATTAGGCAGTTAAGTTTGGACAATCATGTTGCTTGCTACATGGGTGGGTAATGCAGGCATCCATCAGTGGTCACTCATGTTGGGGCAGACGTATGGTATGTGACAGGCATATTTCTTGGGGCCTGCATGCAGTGTGACTCATGCCATTGACATCTTAGAGTGGTTTGTGTACGGTATGTCATTGCCTTGCTGCAGGCATCTGCATGTGTCTGTGCTGCGTACCACAACTTTGCTGGGAATGTGTGTGCATTGGGCCATGACTTGCCTCTTTAGACAGACATATTGGTGGACTATCATCAGACTCTGCATTACAGTGCTTTCTTAGGACACTCACCTCCATCCACCACACTCCATGTCTCCAACACCTTCTATTGACTCCATGCCAATCAGGCTAGCACATATGTCCTCCCACCGGGACAGCTTTATGGGGGAGCTTGCTCATCTGCCAGTTGACATTGCCTGGCTCCTGTTGGCAGAGAGTATGTTGCGGACTCGCATCTGCAAGTCGTCCCACCGCTTCCTGCAGTCATTGATAGTGAGGGGGGTGTTACCGGCCACTCTTACTTTCTGCACCACAAGTGCCCAGATCTCCTTCTTGCGTATTATGCCCTCCCTCTTCATGCTCTGGGCAAACAAGACGTCTGCATGTTCTTGCAGGGTCTCAGCTAGCATCGTCAGCTCATCTTCATTGAAGCGCTACTTGCGCTGGCGGGAGGCACCCTTCTTCACAGCCTTAGGCATTGTGGTATGGTAGAGAATGAGATTTCACAAAAAGCAGTATCATACAGGTCCTGGATGCTGAGGGTGGCAATGGATTGTGTTTTTAAAGATGGCCACCGTGCTCCTTCCCGTTCATGTGCGATGACGCTACTTCCGGTTCCGCTTATTTACGGTGATCGCTATTAGCGGTTGCCGCTAATGCCGCATTGGTTCATGCCGATAGTGCAATCTGCGCTTTACATGATGCCACTAAGGGCCTTTTTCGAGCCTTTTACGGCATGGCGGTGATGCCCTTACCGTCATGGCGCAAAGCTTGTGCCCGTGAAGTCGTAACAGCCCTTTATTAGCGGGCTCTTGATTACACGGACATGGAATTTGCTCCATGCCGGTATGGACAGTTACCTACCTCCAAACTCGGAATGACCCCCACTGTCTATTCAACTGCACTATGACACTGGAGAGCAGGGGCTGCAGATCAGGAAACTGATGCAGAAGGGCACCAATGTCACTGTACTTTTGGAATTCAGCTTAACGAAACAGGGGGTCTGGTTAGCAGACCCCCATTCTGAGATGGAATCACCCACATCACTGTATTAATCAAAATCAAAAATGCCAGGGCTTCTACACCATTGTCAAAAAGCAATTACTCACAAACACATTCCAGTGCCCTTTGCGTTTAGGAGACAAATATTCCTGATGTAAATGGAGTGGTTGCAGATGAAGAGCATGCGCCTGTTCATCCCTTCACTTGCAGCACCAAACCGTTATAGCATCAGACCCAAATACGTTTTCAGGCGCATAAACTAAATGATGGTAATAAACCAATAATATATTCTAATTACATGAGTTCATAAAATGGAAAATTGGAAAGCTGATTAAGAGAAGCATACTTTCATTTATCTCAAAAAGTGTGCAGAAATATGAGCATTTTCTACACATTATTTTTACAATTTTCTTGGGGGGAGTTCCTCTTGAAACCCTTATTGGTACTTTGATCTACCTCACTAGGTGTAGTCGCACTAATTTGGGGAAATACTAAATACTTAGGTCCTGGCACTGAAAATATTCACCAGCCATGGTTGACCATGAATCATGGCATTGACTGGATTTTTGTAATGTTAAGCAAGTGAAACACTTGTATTGTATGGCTTTTTATACTGTTCCCCAGGGGTCTAACCTCTCTCCCTGGCTCTTCAAGCAATGCCTGGCACCCCTCGCCCACCTCATCGCTGCTCTCTGCTCCAACTTTCAGTACTATGCAGACGACGCTCAGCTCATTTTCAGGCTCCCCTCTGCCACCTCCTCCCCCCCTCATCTCTGGGTGTCTGTCTGCAATCCCGGAGTGGTGTGCTGCCAATGACCTCTGCCTCAATGCCAGTTTGACAGATATCCTTCTCATCAGCACTCCTGCACCTTTCTTTCCTGTCACTCTCTGGCCAGCATACATTGCCCCCTTCCTGCTCAACCTCTGTGGCTAAAAACCTTGGTGTTCCTTTTCTCCACAAATCATTGACGTCTCTGAGAAGTCAAGCTACCAACTGCACCTCCTCAGGAGTATTGTTCCTTTCCTCTCCTTCCCCCTGAAGCTCTCTGTCTCTAGAGCTCTGGTTCCCTCTAGGCTGGACTACTGCAACAGTCTCTTTTTAAATCTGCCTGCCTCTACTTTCTGCAATTCATCTAGAACAGGACTCCAAGGCTTGTCCTTGGCATCAAGCCCAGGGACTGTACCTCTCCTGCCCTTAGATATCTTCATTGGCTCCCTGTGGCTGCAAGGATTAAATTCAAGACCCTCTGCATTTTCCACAAGGCCTTCTTGGGCCTGGGTCTGCAATACCTTCAACTCTCCATCCAGAAATACCTTCCTACTGGAGATCTTCGTTCCACTACCTCCAACTCCCTGAGGGTCAGTCGATTCCCCAAGCAACAAGTTGATGATGGATCTCCTTCCGCGACTCGAGACTTCCTCTGGAAGAGCCTCCTTACCTCTCTGAAACTCAAGGAGAACCACCTTTGGTTCAGAAAGCATCTCAAGACCTTCCTTTTTGCTTTTGCCTTCACTCTTCCTCTCCCCTGCTGATCTTTGTCTGTTTCTGCAATGGACTCCTGGTTACCCTCTGTATTCAGGCCCAGATCCCTGCCCACCCCTCTGCTTACCCGCACTGCCTCCTGGCAACCCTTGCACTTGGGTCTGTATCTGAAACCCTACCGTCCCCTTACCAGATCTTATCTGACACTCGCTGCCTGGGCTTAATTATTGCACTGGCCACCTGCTGACCGCACTACCTGTTGTTTTTATTCTTAACTCGTGTCTGCACTTTTCCACTCTTTCCCCTCTCCCTCGGCCCTGCATTTGTGCCTTCTCAATGTCACTAGGCCTAATAAGATCATTGTGTTTTATTGTTGTTTCCTTCCTTGTACCACTCCCTTGCCTCGTTGCACCATGAAACACTTGTGTATGGGCACACTATAAGTAAACTATCATATCATACCATGCCATCAATTGTTTTGTAAAATGCATAATTTCAACACACTGGGACTCATTATACATTTGCCGGTCTGGTAATAACGGTACCGGTAAGCTACCGCTACCGTTGTTACACCGGTCTGGCGAACTACGAGTTCTGCTCGCGGGTGCCTTCCCACTCATTAGGACTATTCTTGCGGGTGTACTGGCACCGGCAAGCAGAGCATGTCGGATGCACCAGCACCATTCTGAATGGTGCGGAAGCATCCAACCTCCCCATTCCCATTGAGCCCTATAAACCAAATGTTTATTTGTAATGGAGGTTCTCTACCTCTGGCTCCCCTGTGCATGTCAGGAACAAGGAAACATGGCGGACCTCAGAGAGCAGGATGCCTGCCTTTAGAGGAGTCCTTTGCTGCCGGCAGCAGGTAAGACAAACACTTTTCTATTGTATGTGCGTGCGTGCGTGCATGCATGTGAGGGTGTTTCATGTGCATGATGGATGTTTGTACGTGTGTATGTGTGCATGTAAGGGTTAATTATGCAATGTATGTTGTGTGAGTGTATGCTGTATGATGGATGTGTGTGTAGGTGTGAATGGAGTAAATGAGAGACTGAATGTTGTGTGAAAGGATGTCCATGTGTGGTGTGTGTAGTGATGGAAATGGACAAGGGAGAGATTGGGTGGGGGAGGCGGATTTTGGCCTGTCCTGGTGAGTAAAGAACAGCTCACAGCAGTCAGGGGCAAAGAGCTTTCTGAACTTGGGGTGTTTGGGCTACAGGTATACAATGAACCGTGCTCTGGCAAGACAATGTTTGTCTAAGCACAGTTCTGTCTTGTTCTGGCCCAATTGATTCCCTGTTTTTGGGTGAGTTTTTGCTAGGACGACTGTTGCGGCGCTGATTTTGGCAGGAGAGCGGTAGGATTTGGTGGCAAGGAGAGGAGTGGTTGATGGCTTGTGTGGTGTTTGTGCATTTTCGGGCATCCTTCCAGGACAACATAAGCTTCAAGCTTGATAAATTATTACCTGGTTAGACTGGCATTTGGGTGCAGTCAGTCTAGCCATTTCTTACTGTGGCATGACTTTATTTTTTGTGGGCATGTATGATAAAACAAACATGATAATTGATATAACTTGGCTAGACTGGCATCTGGGTGCAGTCAGTCCAGCCATGTTTGACAGTGGTATGCCATTTTTTAATGGTCATCCATGATCATGACAGGTTACTACATGATAAGTAAGTTTCTTATTGTGGCACGGCATTTTGAGTGGCAAAGCCAACAGGATTATGTTGTTGCGCAAGGATGTAGGTATGTATTGACTGAGCCGGCCGGAACTTATTTTCTAATAGTATCACTACTGGCATCATGAAAAGGAGAATGCTCTTAAAGGGGAATACTGGTATATACATAGGTGCTGCCAAGGTGGACATGAATGGGCACAGCCAGCATTTGCATGTTTTAACATGAAAATGCTCCTGTGCACTGTTGTTGAATTGCATCTGTTGGAGTTTTAGATTAAAACCAATTGCACATTGTCTGACTTTTAAACCATTTCTCTGGGAATAAGAGACACCTCCCCACCAGAACCACTTTTGGTTCGGTTAGGCTCCATAGCTAGGCTTGCATCCTCTGCCATATTTGTGGGCAATGTCTACACCCCTCCAATTAACTCCTGGTTACTGTGACTGGTTGGTGAATGGGTATGAATGTGTGCAAGCAAGGCTGGGGCCCAGGCAAGGGGCATTGGATAAAGGATGTATTCCTACATGTTTTTCTGGTATTTCTGTGCAAGCCAACTTGTTGAATGCTATTACATAGAGGTAGAGTGGAGATTTATAGCACAATGGGGAAGGCAGACTGGACATTTTCTTGCTTAGGCATGACATTTATTACTCACATAAGGGGCAAGGCCAGCAGGAGGTGTGTTCTTACATGGGGAGAGTAGGGGCACTTGTGCAGTCAGCAAAAATGTTTTCATTGTTTGGCATAGCATGTTTTAAACGTGTTAAAGGCAAAGTCAACCTGATGAGTGTTCTTACATATTGGGCCTCATCAGGAGTAGACCAGTAGCCCTTAAGTGCTGAGGTAATGTTTTTACTGCTGCATTTAAGGGTTGTCTAATAACGAGTTGCGCAGAAAGTTTTGAGTTTTACCTCCAGCTTTTTACTGGAGGTAAACTGCAGTTTTCCATGCATTTTCTGCTGTTTTTGGTGCTATTGCCACTGGCGCTATTACCACCGGCAGTAATAGCATTGAAAATTCCCTTAGAGTCTGATGGACTCTTAATTAAATGGGAATTACCGCCTTACCACTACTTGTGATCCGGTGCAAATTGTGCCGGACCAAGTTTCGGTAATGCTATTTGCGTTGGCAGAATCCCGGCGGTATTACGCTTGGTGGAAGACATACTTCCATCTTTTGCCTAGATCAGTGCGCATTTCACTACAGCAGCATGATCCTCACAGCACATTGCACATGCATGGTGATCCAGGCATGCCCAGAGTATGGTGCAGTCCGTGCCTTGTAACTGTGCTTGGGGGAAGGGCCCTCTGATTAACTTGCAGAGGGGGCACATTTTTTGTTACGCCACTGGTCCCAGGTGATATCAGAAGACTTCAGCACTCAGTAATTATATATTTATTTTGGAAATTATTTGTCGATGTGTGCTGCCCAATGGCTGGAGCACCCAAAGGCACACGTTTTGGAGAGTGCCATGTGAGACGACCACAGTCCCTGGGTAGTACCTGTACTCGGCATGGAGACACACGTAGAGTGGACATCTGAGCACTTATTTGGTATATATTATTACATGCTATTCACCTCGGATGACTGCAACATCTGTTAGAGTACATCACACCTGCTTGTGATGCTGACTTCCTAGATAGTACGATTAAAAGGGCCGCATGTTTTAATGTCCCAATAATGGACTACGTTGGTAATGACATAGAAAACGATAAACATTTAAGTAGCAAAGCAGGAAAAAAAGCAATGCAAGTCACATCTGAGTAACTGGAAAACAATTTTGCAGAAAATGCTGAAATACCATTAGATTTTATAGCCATGGGCATGCACATTCAAATTTGGCAATGTTGTTATGCGTGCTCAGAAAATGCACACAATAGACTTCAAAAGCATAATCTCTTCAGTGATTAAAGCGTTTTGCGTGTTTGATCAGCTGAGTCGCATCCTCTTCATCCTTTGGTGGATGCTTTTCTTGATAATAGCCCGCTGTGCTGATCGCCGTGTGCTGCCAAAGTAAAACGCATCCTTTTCATCAGAGCAAATCATGTAATTGCCTGTTTCAAATGCCATGAAAGATCAAGGCCTCCACATGCTTAATGGTGTGAGAGCTTTCATTATGTATTGATTGAACCATATGATGCATTGGTATTGCGATGGCAAGTCTAAAATATGTTCGTCAATAGTCATTAAATTCTTATATTTTTAAAAACTCATTTGAAATATAGAAGACGATGTAGAGTACGTGGGTGACCTTTTAGAAAAATGTTAATATCATTTCTCAATGAACGTTGCCTGAAATACAGAAGGTGGAAATTGAAGAGGCATAGGTTTATTGAAATGTATATATTTATTTTAATATGACCTCTGCACCAGTAATTAACACACATGGAGCCTCGTATTGGCCTCCAAGGCAACCGGACTATGCCCACATGTTTGGAACGTCAGCCTAAAGTTGGCCGGTTTTGAGGGCCGTTATGGACCAGTTTGATCACTTATATCAGTGTGCTACTAGTATATTTGTGTGAAATGTCACTGGATAAATTTGCTTTAAGTGCCACATTCTGACAGACATTCACCTTCCAAAGTGCACCCCCAGTGGATGAATATGGACAACTTGGCTCTTGCTGCTTGGGCATAGTGTGTGTCCTAGCCTGATCCTGAAAATCGTGTTGGCAATGTGATAAACATGTTTTCAAAGGAAGAGAGACATCCCTCTATGAACATAAATGCAGCAGTGACAAATGTGAAATGCATATGTTGTTGTTTTATCAGGCATCCGGCACCCAAAATGTTATTGGTAATGTGATCCAATGAAAGTCCATTGATGTCCTCTCACTTGGATTCAGTTCTGGCAGGCACACGCTCTATTTCTTTGCACTTTGACATATCAAACATGGTTTCAGGTTTGCCATTTATTTTAGACATATTATATAGTGTGTACCTAGTTCCAAGATGCAGAGAGGCCCTTTACATAGAATGCGTCTTCCTGCAGGATTTGATACATTCTGAGGTGCTGTTATAAAAGCCACAGTTTGGCAGGTGGGTTTGTTGAGAACTGATTACACAAACCACACTGTGATTCGGCCAAGTGATAGCTGAAAATACCTTCAGCTATCCCTCTGCAAATACCTCCCCTCTCGAGCTCTTCGTTCCTCTACCTCTAACTCCCTCAGGGTCAGTCGTTTCTCAAAGAAACAAGCTGGGGTTAAACCTCTTAGCTGCTACCTTCCCCCTCCCTCTCCTCTGCTGATCTGTTCGCTCCTGGCACCATGCTCCTGGCCACTTTCTCACCCTGCCACCCTCCCGTACTGCCTCTGGCCCACCACTTGCACTTACGTCTGTATCTGTACCCATACAGGCCCCCCTTTTTCTTCCTGCACTTATCTGACATACCTGTCTGCTGCCTTATACTCAGCACTTGCCACTTGCTGGCTGCACTACCACTTTTGTTTCTTTTATTATTTATTTATTTATGTATTTATTTATTTATTTAATATTATTTATTCTGTTCTCCTTTTGTCCCGCACTTTCCACTTCTCCCCCTTCCTTACACTTTTCCCCTCCCACTCCCATTTGCACTTGCGTGTTCTCAATGTCGCTGGGCCTAGTAAGATTGTTGTTTTTGTTTTCCCCTGTTTCCCTCCCTTGCCTTGTCGTGCTCTGAAACATTTGTGTATGAGCGTCATAGAAATAAAATATCAATTCATTTCAATTCAATGTTATAATACACGACATTGCAATCTTCTGTTGCCTTTTTATTTTTAAATTGCAAACTTTTCAGTCTGTTCATGTTAAATATGTGTGATCATGTGAAATACACAGTGTAAGTGTCTATGTGTAGCTTGGCCTCTACGACCTACCCTCGCATTTTAGACACATTTCTCAATTTTACACACATACATACATGCATGATGTTTATTTCACAAACAATAATCCATAAATCAATACAACAATAATGCACATTACATGCAAACTTGCTATGTAAATAGACAATCCGTTAATGCCAATCCCTTTGCAGGAGAATAAAATACACAACACACTTTATAAACACAGAATTAGTTCAAGAAAATGCTAAAGTATGACATACCCAATGAATACAACTTCCACGTGGATTGCACTGATTTATGTAAACTTCAGAGCAAGAGATTAAAATATGGGAAATCTATGAAATTCAATGAGAAACCTTTATGTGCCTCTTAACCAAGTGGATGACGTGTTCTAAGGCATGGCAATGTTATGAGTGTGCTTACCTTTTGTGGTATGTCAGTTCAACTTAAGTGCAATGTGGATGCCTGCCATGTCAAAAACCGAATCTGACAAATGTGAGATATTCACATATGGCAAATGATGGCAGCAGCTGGGCAGGTTGGTTACATCTCACCATATATTGACTACACTAGATATATGATGGTATTATTGAGGCGTTTGACGTTTTAATAGATATTTGACAGCTTAAACATATTGGCTTCTCCCATGCGTGTTTCTTTATTAGTTGGAAAGCATATCTTGTTTGCTATTAAGACAAATGAGCCTCACATTGGTTTTCAACTGAACGGAAATATGGGGTCATATGGTGGCCTAATTTTGAAAATTCAGCATTGAGGCAGCAATTCTTAAATTTGCAAATGTAGGTGATCCTCCAAGGCCGGTAACCGCTTTTCTCACAAAGATTGTAAACCGAAACCCACCCAACTTCAGCAGTAGCAGTGAGAAAACTAACAACACATAACCCATGTTTCCACTGTCATAGTAACAGAGTAGGCGTTGGATGAGTGACCTTTTGTGTCTTTCCGGGGTGAGAAGATAACAGCTTGCAACCAATCAGTAGACACTGATTGCCCACAGGGACGACCTTTTGCCTGATACATTATGCATTTGGCATAAAACCATTTATTCAGGAGAGGTCTGAAACATCAGTAGCAAAGTGGAAAGCCAGTTTGCAGGGAGCACATCCCATAAGTATTCTGCATGGTCATGCAACCATGTCTTCCTCCATCCAGCTTGATGCCACGCTGCATTTGTGCTTTTGGTATTACCCAACTCAATAGCATGTCTTTAAATAATGAGTTGGTGGTTAACCCTGCCGTTGAGAAGTAATGACCTGCAGATCATCTCCTCAACCAGCTGGTTTACCTTCATAGAACTAGAACATCATATGCGCACACATTTCAAAGCTGCGGTCGTACATTTATACATGAAATGGGAAACATATTGCTAATAGCATGTGCCTACTGCTTCAGCCGGTAGTATCATATTGCCCAATGTTTTATGGACCCATTGTTCTGTACATTAGAGAAATGGGAAACACACAGATGTGCAGATCTCTTTTGTCCACATTCTGAATTGAAATTGGATTGCTAGGTTTGGTATGTGCCTAAAATGGCATTTGGCTAAATGTACTGAAAGTTATCATTTTTTATCAAAGAAACAATATGTTGTGTTTGTATGACAATATTACAACAAACACAACATTAATTATCTGTAGCCACAATGCCAATATGTTGCCCAGGGTAGATATCTGAAACTGACACGAACATGTGCAATACTGTGCCATTCCTTACATATGATCAGACAAGAATTTGTCTTGTTTTTATGAGGGACAACAATTTGTATACTTCTAGAAATAGGGGCCTAACATACGGAACCCCCAAAACCAAAAACATAAAGCAACCCCAAGTCTCTCTGTTTGCACACTGCAAACTGCCACCTAAAACTATTTTCTCGATTGCAACCCATAGCTTGAAGTATCACCCTGGTAGTGATTAAGATAGGTATGGGTACTCCTTCAAAAATCCCTTACCCCCTTCAACCATTCAGAAACACGAATAACAAGCACATGCATCCAAGGGAAACATTAGCTTCCCACCGTGAAGGCTGCAGGGAAGGTATACAGACTTCAATCTAGATGCAGGGCCTGGATGAGCATCCTTATGACGAAGGTTCACATGCCCCAGCATACAGAGCTCGGCCTTGCCCCCTCACAGAATGTGCAATTGATGAAGCATGGATGAAGAAGACAGATTGGGAGCAATGAGTAACGTGCACATACCATTGCAGATATATAAGATGCATAAAAGATGTTGCCAGGGAGGTGCACATAACCGAGTATATACTGAGATTAGAAGAGACCATTGTTAAGTTGAGTGTGCCAAGAAACACATTGGGGTGTGCAGTAAACCAGTGGCCACTATTATTACACATGAAGCAAAACTATAGCCACTTAATCCATGAGTGTAGCGAGCGCACACTGAGAGCTAACTACTTTTAGGGGGTGATCATTTTGAAATACAAAGGACGGGCAATTTTGACAAGTTAAGCACTGAAAGTTTCCCATAGTCACACACTGCAGGCTAAGTCTGCAATTCTGGCACTTGACTGCTGTTTTGCAATTGTGTTTCATAGAAAAAGGTGCAAAAATGTGTGACTATTTGTATTTGCTGAACACAAAATAATACCATGTTTTGTAGACATGTAAAGCACACATTTCAAATGATACCAAGTCCTGATACAATGTTAAACATTCTATGCATAACGAGAATGATCTTCATATTTTCTCCATCATACAAGGTAGTCTAAATATCAGAATGATAATAGGTGTGAGCCTAAAATATCTCATCTGGGTTTTCTATTGTATTTCACAGATTTAATTTAAAAACACAGAGCAACAGAAAGTTTTAGATAAGTACACCTGCTTGACGGCATTGTTCAACATATAGTTGCAGATTGGTATTTATGATGTGAAGTACATTTGAAATTGGAAAAACTAGCAAACCGATAGTGTATTAGTGTAATCAGACCTTACGAACATGCTTTCTAAAAGCTCGTGATACACAGCAGTCTCTCTCCTGTTTTTTACACTGAAAAGGACAAAGTGAAAAGAAAGAACAGGAAATGGAATGAACAATGTCATCAGAATGTGATGATACAAACCTTTTTCATCAACGGCCGGATCTTACTGTACAGTAAGATGATCTGTCCAAGATCACAGTATTAAACAGTAGAAAAATCAGGAAAAAGGCATTGACAAGTTGCTCTGTTGTTCTGCTGTCTATAATTTGGCTACCAAGTCATCTCTCATGTGATGAACGCATTGTGCTCCTCTTTGCGGGTAGCTACCCAGTTTTTAATTACCTTCCTTGGCGGAACCCGGCACTACACCTGCACCATACTGATGTATGTTCATTTTTATGACTAGCATTTTTCGGTGTAGGTACCTTGTGCTGTACGACAGTCGACGTTACTATCAACACATTTTATATACTTATTGTGTATCCCTGTCAGAGAGAGTGCAGGCTCAACCTGCCTTGCCAGTAGTTGGAACTGTGTTCTGGCATATTAACCCCATCAACATCTGGCATATTACCATCATCTGAACCATCACAGAACTCAACTCATGAACATGAATTTCAAAATTAATTATTGGGCATGATAAATATATTCCTCAAAAAAGGTGAAAACGTGTCATTCGTTGTACTATAGTGAACACACACATAAACGGAAGTCGTACAGTGACAACGCATTCCGGGATTACATGATCAATTCAGGCATTAGTTATCAACAACAGCAAGACAACACAACGATTCATGGAAGTGTTTTATAATGGTGCAATCCCATAGGAAAACGTTCTGTGAATCAGCTGTCTCAGGGGTGCATAGAACAAAATATTAACATGATATTTTTGCTTTGCAAAACATGTCTACTGACTTATTATCAGGAAACTAGATGGAGGACCCTCCCAACTGTTCAGATGTGTTCAGTTATCACCATAGTGGGATCATTATTCAATGTTTAGCCATAGAATCAGTGGCTTCCCATGCCAGAGTCATTCCCTCCCCTGTATTTAATTTCTTAGGTTGGGCCCTAAGGAATAGAGGCCAGGATGGCCCTTTAAGGTTGTAGCCTTTCTACTCCACGCATTCAAAGCGGCATACAACAGAAGCTGCCCGTTCTGCTATCTTGCCCAAGCTATAGTAATATGAATGATGTGTGTAACGGAAGAAAATCATTTCTTCATTTTGTGTTTGTCATTCAGTGGTTTACATCTACCGTTACATATTTTTTCCTATTTTGTCTTGAATTTAGGTTCACTATAAGTAGACACAATTCATATTAATACATTGAAAATGTAACTTTCCGGGACCCATTAAAAATTACATTTCTTACACTTGATGTTGAAAGCTTGACATTAAGAACGCACCATGCCCTAAACGGATTATGTTCACAAATTAAATCCCTTCCTGTTTTAGGAGAAGTCTAATTACCATCGTCCTGTCTTGCTTGCTAATTAGATTATAATTCATGTAATCATGATTAATCATCAGCCCAAATGAGACCTCAGTGGACTCACATGAACAGATGGAGGAAGAGAACTTTGACAAACATTGGATATTCATAGTTCTTGTATTTTATTGAAGACAGCCAAATGTGTTTTGACAAAATACAACAGCATGATGGAAGCAATCCTGTCGCTGGTTGCTTTACATCTTTAGGAGAAATGATGGAAGTAAGGGAAACATGGATCATTGCATATCATTCTTAGAGTATGGCACACTTACAGACTAAATGCGAGGGAAAAGAAGGACCCAATTCCAGGCTAAAGGTGAAGGTAAGGAGGGTGAGGAATGTGAGCACAGAATCAGTCCAGGATGGGTGCCAGGCAGAATGCGATCACCCTAACATTTATAGAAAAGTGGGATGGGGCTGGGGTGGCACACAGTAGCCCAGAGGTGGGAAGGAAGAGATGAGAATCGGCTCGGAAAAGGTTGGCTGCTGAAGAAAAATGCATTTTGTGGGGTTTCAGTCTCTTATGAGAGAGCTCATGGTGAATGCTTTAGGCTGCACCTAGATTAAGGGACAAATTAGGTGTAAGCAGAGGGCAAATCAAAGGAGGGGCACACAATTGTTGGTATTGCGTTCTTCAATGGGTGCCTGGTAATTCTCAGGTGTAGCATGTGTAGAAGATGGTGATACTAGTATGCCACATGTGTTGCACATTGTATCGCATGCTTTAGGAGATGCATGGGGTTGCATACTGGGAAGCATGCATTTCATAATGTTACCAAGCACATTAGGAATTTGTAGTAAGTGCAAGACATGTCTAGGACGATTTAGGTATCCAAGATACAAGAGATCCCTATTACACAAGCACTGGCTTAATAACTGTTACTGTCCCTGTTCCTTGTTTGCTCTCTGTTAGATGATACCATCTAATGCACTTTGCAATCTTCTGTTATCCAATATATGTCTGCCGAACTCAACTAAAGGCACAATAAAAGGAGAATCTTTTTCAAATGCATTGAGTTGCTCCCTCTCATATAAACCATCAGAAAGCAAGACAAGACTTGGCGAAAATCCTGCAGTGCAATCGGTCTCGCCCTGCACAAGGAACGCAGTACTACACAGAGATGACTAATCACCACTGTCAGGGTCATCTACTACCAAAACATCATGGCCAAGACCAACAATAAGAGCAGAGCCCTCTTCAAAATCATCAAGTCTTACATCAACGCTCTGCCCGACTCACCTGCAGTGCACTCCATTGGAAAATCCTCCTGCATCAATTCTTTCTTCAACAAAATAAGCATGATCCAACAGCCATAGAAACCAACACCCCAACTGACAGCCTGCTACACATTCCATCTTGCAAAACCACAAATACCTGGACAACTTTCAGACACTCACCATGAATTACCTCACTCCCACCCTAGTATCCCTCAATGCCACATCGTATGCAGATGGCATCCTTTGTGCCTTTGTACTCTTTTGACTGGAAAATATTCCTGACAAATATCAACAGCTCCCTCACTTATGTCCCTTCCCCTAGACACTCAGGGCTGGATAAATCCTCCCAATCCTCAGGAAACCAGCAGTGGACACTGACAACCCCAACAACTACCACCGACCATCTTCCCTTCCTAGGTAAGATCCCTGAGAAAGCAGTAGGCAGGAAACTCCTCCAACACGTCAAAGCGAACAACTTCCTTCAGTTCTACCACTCTGGCCTCAGACCCAGATGCAGCACAGAAACAGCTACTATCAAGGTGATTGAGGATTCCCTTAATATTCTTGATGAGGGCCGTTTGTGCGGCCTGTTTCTCCAAGACCTCTGAGCAGCATTCCACACAGTAGAGCACTAGACGCTCACTGACATTCTGCATCACTGCATGGGGATCAGTGAAATAATCCTCAGCTGGTACAAATCCTACCTTGCTAACCACCACTTATTCATCCAAAGGTATTCCCTCCAGATCACATTCTCTACCCACCAGCTGCAAATTCCTGCAAGGATCCATCCTCTCCTCCGTGACCTGCAACCTTTACATGGAATGGCTCAGAAGCCTCTTGACTTCACACACCATACACATCCCCTAATAGGCATGACATTCAGCTCTACATAAAGATATCCTCTGTCAAAGAAATCCATAAACTCATGGCATGCCTCATATTGTTCCTGAATTCTACTGTTTTTCTGAAGTTCAGTGCCTTAACAACAGACTCCTACTGATGTGCTCTGTAACACCTAGGTAAACTCACCCTACCTTCTGCCCCTAAGTGATGATGGGTGATCTGACCCCCATGTTTCCTCCCCTGGTTGCCTGTAGACGCCTTGCTGCTAAATCATCTGCCTTTCCTCTCCACCTTTGTTAGTTCCCTGCTCCCTTGTATCTCTGCTTCCCTCACCATGTCCTTCACCCTATGACATTTTAAGCACTCTCCTGCTTACCGAGGCTACGTCCCCACTGAATAAATACCCTAATAATAATGATGGTGTATATCACATTACACAACGTGATAGGGGAATGAGCTCCTCCATCTTGCAAATTGCAGACTATCATGAGGGTTGTTTATAATTTACACTCCCCAGGTTGTGCTTGTTGGAGGAGTCAGCAGGTTCCTTTACACATTGCTACATTAGTGGAATGTGTGAGGTCATCTGTCTGGAGAAGGGGTTTCTTCTACTAAGTGCTCTCTTTCATGATAGTGCTTACACCCCAAAAAAGAAGAGTCTGATTGGAAATAAAAAATGACAATGCTGTAGAAAATTGTGTCTCATATGCAGGAGGAAAGGTGGCTGTCAAAATAAGCTTTTTAGCAGTACATACTGTAGTGATTTTAAGCAGCATTGTGTGGGGCCGGGGAAATGGCTGAAGCCATCCCCCAAGCTAGATTCCCACTGAATGTGGACCCTGAGATACAATATGGTTGAAGTGGGCACTGGGCCTGAGCTGTGGGCAGGCACAGCAGCCAGTATGGGCAGTCTGTTGGAGCCTGGGGAATGGCGCAATTTTATTACCAAGGCCATTTCCCAGCAAAGTACCCTGACGACATTGCTTAATTGTATGGTCAGAGGTTCAGATACCCAATGGGGGGAGCACATTTATTAATGGCCTGGCCATTTAGGTGATTTGCTTCAGGCAGGGGAAAGGCCAAAGGCCATGCCTCAGGCATAGGCAAAGTTCCCGTCAGGCATGCCACGTGGACACTGTAGATATACTGTATATCATTAAAACAATTGAAATTTGGTGAACACATTTTGGTTAGTTGACCTAATAAAAACCTTTACATAAACTAGCAGTGCAAAATAGCTTTGTTAAAGGGATGGTATGTTGTGGTGCAAGAGAAAAAAAAAACAAAGACATTCACTACTTATGTTTCAGGGGGGAGTCATAACTTTGCAAGTGCGCTGCACTGCTGGTAACCACCAATATCTTCAGAGATGACATGTACAACATCACAAATTAAGTAATCCATACCATCACTGATGGTAACACACTGCAACAAAGCATAGCACTAAGCAAATAAATCATGTATTGACATGTGAGTTGAGCTGTTATGTCTGTATGTGTGCCAGACACATTTGCAATGCTTACATTTTTCCTAGCAATCATTAACTGCGGTGTTCAAATTGTGCATTTTGTCATAATTTCATTAGAGTTACTCTACACTCGGATCTTGGCATGTCTGTTATACAATTCATGTATGCCATATGTGTACTCTCTAAGGGCTGTATTGAGATGCCAATACCTATGGTATTGCATTTGGAAACAGGTGCACTGTGCTTGCAAGTACTTTCTCCAAATAGCATACTATGCCTTTTTCATTTGCCAAACGATAATGTGTCCACTCTGGCATAACAACATTCATGCCATATGCTTACACATTTAATGATCATCAAAGTAATATTAATGGGCCACATTTATCACACTAAATTGCACTTACATTGTTTATTGCTGACTAAGTATCCACCAGTAATGCATTATGCAATGTCATTGTAGTATGACTGATGCCATTATTTGTGATGCCATCACTTACGACCTGGATGACAGCCTTTGTGATGTCACAGGTGGAATCATGAGCAGTGGAAATAAGTTTCTGAGTTTTCTTTCCATCAGGAACCATAACTGGTGACATTTTGAGAGAGGGTCGGGGTGGTCACTGATATATAAACATTTGTGTGATGACATGTAACACTTTTATAGATATCTGAGGGCAAAGTAGTCAAAGCTCAAAGAAACATTGTTCCTTAGGAACAATATGAACTTTGTTGGCTTGTTACCTCACATTAGATTATCAAACTTCTTGTCTGACAATTCAGACATCTCTCAATTTTTACTGGAAGTGTTTAAAAGAAAAATGGCAAGCCAGACGTTTCCTCACAATGAAGACTGGAGACAAGTGCTTCAGTGAAAACTGTTGGTTAATGACTTATAAAGAACCTACACACACACAAAACACATCACAAACCTAGCGCACAAAGAAGAATCACCCTAGCACAGTCAATCAAGAGGAATTAAAATGTTTGGAGGTTACTACAAGACAAAGGGCATGATGCTGCAGATGGAAGCCGCCTCTGTCGTCTGTGGCTCACATGATTTCTCTGATCGTTCTTCCCCACCAGAAAACACTACTATTAGGCGAAAGGGCCCATTCAGTATTAAAACCATGTTGAACTCTGAGATAGTGTCCATACACTACCTGTCTCTTTGACTGATATCCCCCTCATATGGATGTCTTCAAACCAGTCACCCACACATGGCTACCTTTTCTGAACAGATGTACTGAATGTCTTTATTTATGCATTTTAACATAAAACTCAACTCATTAATATGAACAAAATGCATTAAGCAATTCAAAAATCATCATGCTTAGCATGCATGACAATCGTTTCTCTTAACAAGCTATAAATATATCTCAATGGTATAATACAGTGGTCATTAAACATTAACAAACATTCCTAAAAAAAAGAATAATTTCATAATCCGACACATGCAAAAAACAAAACACATCCCAAACACACAAAAATGTCATTTTCTGACTGGGGCTCCACATCCATGTTCTCTTCTGTTTATTAATGTTTTGGATGGGCTCTCTAAGGGAGATGCTTTGGTCATCGCCCTTGTGTGGCGTGTCAGTGTCCCATGTCATTTAAACAAGAGAGTTGTCTAAGCAATAGTTTTGAATGTATTTATGTATGTGTTTGTTTGTATCACAGTGTGATTTGGTTTATAAAACAATGTTAGAACATGTTATTTGAACTATTTCACACATTAATGTAATAGTACAGTTATGTAGTAGAAGTGCATCGCCGATCATTATTAAGAAGATTTTAACATTTGTTTCCACGAATTTGAAAGTGCTAAAACCAAAGAAATGTGTTCACATCAATACACCTAGTCCAACAAAGAATTGAATATTGCCTAGTTCCTGACATACGTTCTCACATAATGCAATTGGATCTTATTTAATCTCTGACACGTGATCCTTCAATGCTTTAAAGTATCCAGCTTTCACTCTTGCTTACAAATCCTAAACAAATGAATAGCGTTTGTCCAGCTTTCTTCATGTTCTGGTGCCAGAGTTTAATCTGGGGATAGTGGAAGTTGTTGAGCCAATCCCATAAAGCAGCATTGTGTTTGAATTCTGTGGTAACCAGTGGTCGAAGTGTACGAAAAGAAGTAGTGGAACTATGTTCCTTGCTAGCCGGGACCCACCCCCCACAAATTCCATCACCACACTGCCTCCCACACATAATACAAACCCCCAAACACATGCACCTGCTGTTTAAGGGAACGTTCAGTGTAGTGCACTGAAAGAGCAAGTTTTAACTTCTTCCTACACTGTTATTTTAAAAGAAAACCGTTCCGGAATGGTTTCTTTTTAAAATAAAAGTATAGGAGCAGTAAAACCTAATTAAAAAAAGTAGAGGAGCACCGCTCCCAACCGCTCCCGCTCACTTCGACCACTGGTGGTAACGTTTTCACCAGTAGCGACCGCTCAATTTCCAGTAAATAATTGCAAAAATAGGCGCATTCTAAAATGAAATTTGTACAAGTTGCTCATCTGCTTTACCAGAGATGCTACGTGTAATACCATTGCCTATAGGTAGTACGTTTATAACCATTTGCATTTTCAAATATAATACCCTTGTTTATTTTTTCAAATGTGCCTGAGTGGCCACAAAGAGCAGGCCCAGATCAATGTGAATACATTGCACCAATTTCCTTCATCCGACAGGCCCAGTCGTGTCCTCCACAGTTAACCTTCTAACTTCTAAAGCCATGCAAAATCAGAGTCCAGACTGCATTCTATTACATACATCACCATGGGTATAATTATTTGCAAACATTCCATTAATAGATGCTACCAGGAAAACCCATCAAATGTGTAGTCGAATCCTCGCAAGAAAGCAATCACTGCTTTTACCTAATTGATCACTTCCACATGAATGGATTTATGGCTAATTCTGACATTAGGATGTATGCTTAAGTAGCTGAATTATGTCAATTTCTCAGTTGTAGAACTGCCAAGCTTTCAGGCAATGTACATATATTATCTGTAAAAAGTTTTCTGAGTATAGCTTCACCAGGCTTATTCTAGATTGTAGTATGATTTCCATGCCATCAAACAATGCAACATCGTCTCGTCTGCATATGTTAATCTTATGTGTTTAGACCCAATTTTCAGGCAATGTACATACATTATATTTAGTAGTAAACTTCATAATATTAATTTTCACAATGTGTATCTGTAAAAAGTTGTTATCTGAGTGTTGCTTCACCAGGCTTATGCCAGATTGTAGTACAATATCCATGTCATCAAACAGTGCCACATCGTTTGCATATGCTAATCATCTTATGCACGTACACCCAATTGTCAGGAGAAATGTACTTAGGCTCTATAAAGTAAGTTGCACAATAGCCATATGCAGGTTGAATAGAAAGGGTGCTAACACACAACCTTACCTAACACCATCATTGATCCCCATCCTATCAGTGAATTCCCCCTCCTCATTGAGACTGGCATGAGCCAATGTGTTCCATGTAGTTGCACAACATATTTAAATAGTGATTTCCCACTTGCTCAGCTTCCACAAAAGGATCTCTCAATCTATGGTGTCAAAAGTGGCAGAAAAGTCAAGGAACACTGCACATTATGGAGGAGTGTCAGATAACAAAGCTGTCTCAATCAAGATGCTGTCATAGGCCCTGGCTTGCAGCTCCCTAAGTAAGATTGAAGAGAGTTTCACTGGTAATCACGAAAAGAGCAATTGGAGCTGACAGGAAAGGATAGTAATTCGAGATGACAAGAAAGTCTAACAATGTAAATCACTTGCCAAAAGAAATGAACATGTGCCTTCTCCCATGCATGAGATTCCTGCAGATCATGCTAAGCAGATCAATTGAAAACCTAAAGGGAAAAAAGCCAAGACAGCGTAAAAAGAAACGCAAAGCAGTACACATTATAGACCTAAGCAACTATGATTTGCGTGTATCCATGAAAGGAATGTATGATCTCGCCTCCACTGAACCTACTCAAATTGCAAGGCGGAAAAAACGCAAGAGTACAAAGCAAATCGGCTTCAAAGGACTCAAATAACAACAGTTGTGATCGGAAGCAGAACTAACAGACCTGATGGATGCAACTGGAATCAATCACATCAATAACAACAGCGAAGGCGAGTTTCAATCCGATGGACTCTCTGATTCCAGCAAGACTGCAGAGATATTGCACTTCAATCATGACACCAGTGCCTCTTAGATAAACATAGCGACACACTTTATTATACAGGAACTATGTGAGACTAAAGAAAAGACTCCTCCAAATATGTCCCCAATTGTGGTGCTACTGTATTGAAATCCATTACTGAGAGTGATTTCATCTGCTGATATAAACGCTATTAAGTTTCTTCCAGAAAATCGAGCATGTGTTCACAGGTCATTTATATCACATAATCAATCTGAAAATGTCACACTAAGAATATTTTGGGGGAATAGGTTATGACATTTGTCTACAACTTCACACTGCTAGAATAGAAAGTTGTGAGAAAGAAACAAATATAAATACATTTTAAATCCATTGCAATAGAGAAGGCAGGGGCAAAGTTGGGTTTGAGGAAACCAAACCTACCATTAAGGAAGACGCACATGGCCAGTAGACATGGCTTCCCTCCATACTACCCACATGTCATATCCAACATCCCTAATGTAGATATACATAATCTATCACTGTGTACATGGAATATGACAGGTCATTTTATAGTGAAACAGTATGGCTTTGACATAATACAAAAACATGACATACTTGCACTGCAAGAAACGTGGGCTCTTAAAGAAATTATGTCTAATGGTTATGAGAGTATTCATCACCTGGCAGTTAAAGGTCTCTAAGAAAGACCAACTGGTGGCTTATTATTGGGGGAAAAAACACTTACCATTATCAGAAATAAAAGAAAGAAACACTATAACCCTCATATTATAGCAACAGAACTGAGAACAGCCGATCTCAAATTTGAAGCCATATTAATTGGCAATGTCTATGACCCTCCATGTGGATTACTCAATAAAAATATCATGCTAGACATAAAAGAGGTCATTGTTAATTGGAGTGAAAAAAGGGTGACACGTATCTATAATTCTTTGTGGGGACTTAAATGCATACTTAGGAAATGTGTCAAACCATTTGCACTTAATCCACAAAGGTACCAAATACATTAAAGCTGTCTGTATGATGGATAAGAGAATACATTAACACGGTCGTAGATGGTCGACCTATTTCTGTAACTTGGACCTATAAGTGCTTAATGGAAGAACACTAGGGGATATCCCTGACCACGTTACTTGGAAACATGGTAGCAAATCTAGCACATAGACCACATCTGTGTGATTGAAGACCTTGTCTCTAAGGTTAGATCACTTACTGTGACTAACAACGAATTAAGCAATCACTCATATCTCACACTCATTTTAGACCTTAGAAATGAGGAAAACCATACCATTGATCATGGACACACATACATTAATCTTAAGGACAATCAGATTGTTTGCGGGGCGGGGGAGATGTGCACATTGAGGGCCCGATTTATAATGTGTTATCCAATGGGATTCTGCCATTGCAAATGACTTCTGTAAATAAGGCCCTGAATCTATTGATCTCAAAGGAATTACCAGTGTGGATGAAAGCTGATAGTGTCCACAACATGTTGGGGTGAATTGTCAAAATGATTACAACATTTCACCTCACAATTAGGCAATAGTAATTATGAGTCATTACTAATGTGTTAGTCAGGATGTCCACATCAGAAAGTGTCCACGGTCCTATGTCCAAACCTATCTGTCCCTTACACCTGAACTCAGTATGATGTGTAAAGGGGATGTTCTGTTGTTTCCAGGGTCCTGTCGTAAAACAAAGTTTCAAAAAAAAGGGGCCCAAAAGAGGATTCAAAACCAAGGTTCAGGAGTGTCTCCTTCATACAGACAGTTCTCAAAGTCTCAAAGTTACAGTTATGCTAGGCGGGATGATTCCCTTCCACTGGTTTGTTATCATACACATGTTTTCTGGCATAGCTAGAGTATCGAATGGCCCCCTGGATTCTTCCTTCAGTTTCACGAGCCCCATGAGGATTGCTTTCTTCTCTTGGCTCCATACAAGTTAGCTCTCACAGTCCTCAATTCCAGGGGGATGACTCACCCCCTAAACCATCTCAGGCTTTCATGCAATTCAATGCATCCAAGGCTTCCTGGGCAGATCATAACACCAGGGAACATGGCTTCGTTCCCCTGGCCTTTCTACTGCTTCCACTACTGCTTCCACCACTCTCTAGGGCCCTGTCACCTCCCATTCATCCGTATACCTTATCTTGTAGTCCACAATGGTCTTGGGTATTCCTGGATGCCTGTTGTGAGGCAAGGGGGTTTCCCCTTATCTCCTCGTCCTTCTCCGAACCTCAGCCACACTGCACTGCCCATCTTCCTCTGGTCGGCATGGCACTTTCTCTCTACCTGTACCAACCTTCAGGGAGGCCAGAAGTTTATCCTTCTTTGCTTGTTTAGGGGTACCTCTCCACTGAGCCCGTTCCGACTGTTGTGGCCCTTATGGATTTTGCAGCATCTTTTGAAGGATTTGATAAAACTGTACTCTTAGATAAATTAATGCAATGGAGAATACTACTCGATCTACTCCACATGATTAAACAGCTTCAATCTGGCACTAGTGCAACTGCAGAATTACGGCTAGATAGTATGTGAAATTATACCCCACAGTATCAGACTTCTTGAGGCATTAAACAGAGATCTGTACTGGCTCGTGTGCTTTTTTAACATACATATAGCCCACATACCTGAAGCTATTACCAGAGTGATTTGCTTCCCACCAAAAATCAGCATGACACACACTCTGTGGATGGGTTACAAGGATCATATCATCTTGATGGATCACACCCCCTCTGGCCTGAAAAGATCATTACATGCAATGACAATATATGCTAAAAACAACAAACTGACGATAATCTATGACAAATCTAGATTCAATTAGGGAACAGGCAGTGCCTTTATCTAGAAGGTATCTTGTTTCAACTACCTTGGATATATTTGTCAGATACAAAATGTGACAAAAATTATGCAGGAAAATATTAACGCTAAAGTTAAAGCAAAATTATCATTCATAAACGCCTTCACTACACAAAGGTCAGGCTATTCATTATTGGGTTTTATCACAATTTATAAAACATGAATAATAACCTCAATCACATTTGGCCAATAAACCTGCTTTAACAATCATAGGACTTTGCTAAACAGTTTTTAATGAGCCTCATGGTGGCCTACATTTGCACTTCCACAAAGCAAAGTGTCCAAATAAAAGCAACAAGACTTCAATTGGGACTCATTTAATTGGACACCACAATCTTACACAAATGCAACCCATGTTTTATAAAACTTTACAAGTCACTTGTCAACTCTATTCAGGGCATAATTGGCAAAACAATAAGAAAAAAATCAGTAAGACTATAGACCTATTTTCCAACTTAGATTGGTTGCCAGATTGGAACCTAGATGCTCCTATACGATGCACTGAAAAACAAGATCTGCAACTGGGATTAGCATAACAATATTGACTATTTGTCAGGTCAAAAAACGATTTCTATTACTCTAAATAAGCATTCCCAGTAGTTAAAGCACTGGACTAAATAATCACATTTCCCAGTCATGAATCATGCAGGTTTCTAATGCTACTGTGCTTTAATATTCTCCCATGCCGACTCATAAAAATGTTGTGAGCATATGTTTGTAGGCCTGGCTATATTAATTTTGAACATTCCTGGTCATCTAGATAGCTAACAAGAACATTATTTATGAAGTTTAAACACCCGGCTTTGCCCGGGATAACCATTCTCACACTTCTTTTCTTTTTCCACCGAAAAAGATGAACAAATATTGTTGTTTTCCACAAATGTCAGTACTTAATTGAATACCACATTTTCATGTATCTACAATTTTAATTTTCACATGAACATCATATTTGTATGCTTACTCTGATTATTTGCAGTGTTGTTAGCAGTGGTGGTCACTGCTAAACACACACTGCAAATAATATGAGTAAGGATACAAATGTGATATACATGTGAGAATTTGAATTGGAGGTAAATAAAAATCTCGTGTTAGATTAATTAGTGAAATTAACATGTATCGAGTTCATTGCAAATCAAATCAATAAACAGAAAGAGACATAGGGCCTGATTCACAGAGCGTTTTTCATTGGGATTGCACCATTATAACACACTTTTGTGAAAAAGGCCCATTAACTCTCTCCTAAAAAATGTGAAAAAAATGCAAGACCAGTTTAGCACAAACAGCACGATGATGAACACTTTCTACAAAGGACCTGTAGATGGTGCGCCAAGCACCACAAAACGTAATGGCGAAAAAATAAAAAGAATATCTCGGGAATGGGATGACCTATTGAGCTAGAAATAGTTGCATTAATTTGTCAATGAAATCAAGAATATTTCATGCAAAATTCATGATGCCAGACCTCACTGTTCCTGAGGAGTTAAATCCCTAAAATCAACACCATATAAAAACCCACAAACGAACACAACTTTGTATATATATATATATAGATTGCACATATGGATAAAAACAAAAACTTATGCAAATTAATCAATCCAACACCATTCTGAATAAATAAGGCAAACACTGCTATGAATTAATACTACACAACTTTAATAACGTAATAAAGATTCTAAATCAAGTATAACCCGAATTTTCAGACCAGTACTTTTGCAAAAAGAATTGGAAAATGCAATACTCGATGGGATCTCATACAAATTTAAAATCCTAAACCAGAAAAACTATGTGGCAAAAATGTAATCATGAATTGCAAATGTCTCAAACATTTCTGCTCGGAGGGGCGTTAGAGCTGTGCAAAAAGTTACCAAATGGCATAATGTCTCGATCCACGTTTTGCAATGACAGCATTGTCATTTCCCCCTAAGTTCATTTGACTGTGCCCGAATTACTTTTCTGGTAAATTTTAAATGAATACTTAGTCTAAGAACCTGAGATCTAAATGATCTAGAAGGTTGCTTCCATAGATATGCTGGCAATAAAATAAAAGGTTTAATGTCAAGGTGGAAATGATAAAAAAGCTTGTACGGTAACATCTGAGTTTGGTTACTAAGTCATTCATGCTCATAAACTTTACGTTTCACTTTTGCAGGAGTCATTAACAGCTCCCTGTCTGACAGTCCACTGAACACAACATCTGTTTACAATGTGAAGACCAATCTCCTAGAGCAGTGGTCTTCAAACTTTTTAGGCCTGCCATCCGAGCAAAATGTGGGCGCCCCCCCCCCAAGAAAATGCCAAATGAACAGTAAGTCAAAATGGCTATGAACTATTGCAGGCCGTCACTGCATCCTACTCCCTATATATTCCCTGGGCTCCCCCTCCTGCTCCCATCACAGTCTCTGGACTTCTTCATCCCACTCCTAGCTCAGTCCATGTGCTCTTCTCACCCCACCACAGACTGTGGGCTCTCCAAACCCTGCTCCCACCACTATCCCATGGCTCCCACCTATCCTGCACCCAGTCCCAGGGCCAGTGGGGTCTGGTGAATTATTTAAGTGCACAGGCATAAATATTTCCACCAGATATGCCATAGCGACCGAGCACAGCGATGGAGCCGAACCAATCAACGGGCACTAGGGGTGTTTTCCTCCTTGATTTTGTTTTTAAATAATGGGTTAAAATGTTGCATTTTAGAGCATACTTTTTTTTTATGGTTAAAATGCCAAACAGTTTGTAATGGGCACTGGATGCCCAGAGTGCAGACATGACATTTTTTACTGGACACCTATGATAGATGTCCAGTAAAAAGATACCATCCCTGTCCCCTGGGCCCCAAAGTGCATAGCACAATCAACATGATTATGTGGGTATGCAGGTGCCAAGGGGGAGCATGGTATTTTTTTTTGTTACTGGAATCTATGATAGCTATAAGGTAAAAAAATACTGTCCCTGTACCCTGGGCTCCATGGCGCATCAGAAGGAGAGATGATTTTGGCCGGTGGGTAGGGGGATTGTGCAACAAAGGGTTTTGTTGTACAACCCTTCTTCCCCCTCTACTCCCACTCACCAAACGGACCAAAACAAACACACACACACACATTCAGACAGCCTTCCCTCTATCATTCACACGAGTACCATCTGCAGGAGCCTGCTCATGGGTGCTGAAATGCCTCACTCCAGGCTGCTCTGTCCACATGTGAGAGGAGGCAGAAGAGCTCCTCCTCGCACATACAGACATGCAGTGATCCAGCCTGCATTTCCAATAAGCTATGCAAGGCTAGCGAAGCAAAATGGCCCCAGCCTTGCATGGCTCAGTGAGCATGCGCAGCTGGAGAACTGAACTGTACTGTAAAAGGGAAACAGTGTTTCCCTGTGACAGTTCAGCCAGCCCTGGAGCACTCCCTCACCTGGAAAAATCAGCTGAGGGAGTGCTCAATTTTTCACTGAGCTGGCTCCTTGGCTCCTCCAAAAGGGTGAGGGAGCCACTGGGTGGACGCCCTGTCGCCCATTATAGATGAGCCACCAGGCTCAGACTGGCTTATTGCCTGTACCAAAAATGTAAATACTAGTGTTGGCCATTAAAAATGGTCACTTGTTTGGCTAAAGTGGGCCAGTTTGATGAGTTACTTCACAATACAGCTAGTACTTTTGACCATTGTAGCTGAATAAATATTCTTAAAATATCACAATTTTCTTACATTTAAAAAAATAAAACATGAAAACATGTTTAGTATTCAAACAGTCTGTGACTAAAGGAATGAATATCGATTTGCAATCGTGGACCACTTTTTCATTGGTGCCTGAGGCAGTTGTATGCTCCAGTCTGACCATGTGAGCGACCCCTGCCAAACTTTCCAATCTAAAAAAGTTTGGCGACCTCTGACCTAGAGCCTTGCAAAACACAGCCTTCAATTGTTCACATATTTTTCAAAATATGGTGGCCGGTGGTGGTACCAACACTTTACCATTTAATTGCATTAGTGGCCAGTTTCTACAGGCTCAAGGACTCTATCTCTATAGACAATTGTGCGTAATGCAAAATGTACGAAGGGTGATACATTGATCTACAGGTGGACAGTGTAAAGCCCTTCTGGCAGTGGTCACATGATCAGATCTCTACAGGCCCATCACTACTCGAACTGTGTTATTTGGACACCACCTGAAGATGATTGATTTCACCCTTCCTGATATCCTGCAGGATGCTAGCTCAGTAATCGAGGTGTGCTCCCACAATTTTCTGAGCCACAGTTGAGCAGTTGGTGGCATCAAGAAAAGGTCTAAGTTGTGCCAACAGTTTGATATAGTAGGAGATGCCAGAACCCAAGCTGTTGACATGAGCCTTCATGCTATACTCTTGCTCAAGGACAACCCTTAGAGTTTTAATATTTGGCAAGGTGGCCAGGATTCAGCAATTTTGAATATTTGATACTTGCAGCCAAGTTACGCAACTGCTGTGCCGTACCAGTGATCATAATCTCGGTTTTTGTATTGTTTAATACCAGCTCATATAGATAAGTCTGTAGATATTATTGAGGTTGTTGGTGTCTGTGCTGTAGTTTCTTGAGAGTGGGGTAAGGAACTGTATGTCATCAGCATAGTTTGTGTACACTATGCCTTCTGCATCCAATAACTCAAATAAGGGCAGAGTGAAATTATTGAATAAGGTGAGAGAAACAGAGGATCCCTGCAGAACTCCGAAGGCTACCAGGCACCCATCTGCTGTAGCATCATCATGGAACACTCTAGCAGACCGATTGGATAAAAAAAGACTTAATCCAATGGGATGCCTGAAGCAAAAAGAAGGCGCAGTCATGTAGTCTAGAGACAAGGATGGAATGGTCTACACATCAAAAGCTGCTGTCATATTCGGTACTGTGAGCACTCCCGAAACCTGACTATTTCTGCCCCAGAATAGCATAGAGACTTTAAAAGCTTTGTATTTGGAGGTGAGCAATCTTGTCTAGAATCTACAATAGAAATGGAGTATTAGTGATGGGGCGATAATTGCCTACCATGTCAGTATGCAGAGATGGCTTTTTGATCAAAGGCAAGATCCAAGCCTGTTTAATGCTTGGAGGAACATAGCTTTCATGAAAGGAAGCATTCACACATTTTGTCATGAGGGGAGCAACCTGAGGGACAAAAGTTTTGACCACAGATGCCGGAAAAATGTCGCCATTACAGCTTGTGGGCTTATTTTTTTTTCTAGAATGTCAAGAATTTCTGCTTCTCATACCTCCCTGAATTTAAACTGGGGTCGCAAGATGGTGGGTTTTTTGATCTGTCCCTTACTGTTAGGTCTAGCAAAGGTATTAAGTTTATACACGACATCTCCCTTTATTGTGTCAATTTTGCACAGCCTGGCAATGGAATTTCAGCAATTGGAATTCTTAACAATGGTGGAGATGGTGGGTCAGGGTCTTCCAATTCCCTGAGGATCTTAACGAGTTTATTGGTACTGGATGCAGCTTCCATGATCCTCTTATCATAGTATCATTTTTTGGCATTACAAATAGCTCCGTGTTGGATCCAACCGCTACTTGAAGTTACCAGCTGCCTCATAGCCCTGCTGGGTGGATGCTGCCTTGTGAGGCAAGGCTCTCTGGCCGGTAGTCTATGAGCTTCTAAATTGGTTAAGCAAGATGTGGTGCAATTTGTTGCGGTAAGCATTTTTCCTAACTACGGACACTGGTGTGATAGCCCATTCTCCTGTGGGAGGTGCAGCTTATCTTGTCCTATTCCTGTTGCTCTGAGCCTGCCATTTACTTCCTCACATAATGATCTTGGTCGATATTATGGCCTTAACTAAGAAGGGTGTTGGGAGCCGTCTATTGTCCAGAAACAACTTTGTCTCCCCCGGCAAATGCTTAATCTAGGTACTGGACTGTCCATCATTGAATTCCAGTCCCACTCGACACTTATTCCCGGATAGCAATCATAGACCTGGAATTATTGACTCAACTGAGTGAATCCCTTCTCCAGCCGCATCCCCTCAATCATAACATATTGCCCCCCTCAATGTCCTCTCCTCATGGCAAGTATTGCCCAAGAGTTTCTTTTATGTACTAGCCCCTTTGATCTTGGCTTACTGGTGGATTCTTTAAATAATTGGGTAGTGGACTTACGTCAACCTAGAGTGAACATTGCCTCTCCGACAGACGTGTAACACAACACAGTCGCCTTGTCACAGCTACCTAAATCGGACAACGCCTGCCAAGTCAACGTGCAAAGGGAGTTGACATATCAAGCCTCACAAACTGTATTCTCTAACCAGGGGTCCATGGTGTCCAATGGGCCAACACTACCCATCAATGAGAGGGCCAAAACCTCCAGTAGAGAAATCAAAGATACAATACAGGAACAATCCCTTTCCTTACTGGTACCCGAATCTGGCCAAAAAGCAGCCAAACTTCCTATAGAGGTGAATACCAAACTTAAGATGGTAGGGTCATGAAGTCTGCATATAAGAAAGTCACAAATGCCAAAAAGAAATGTCATCATTTCCCATGACTTCATCATGGACCATAGGAATGTAGTCATCACTAATATTCCGAAGGTTGAAGAAAAGGAGTCTAGACAAGCACTGTGCTGCAAGATCCTCGCCTGGCTTCGACAGAGAACAGGGCCGGGTGTAGTTAGACTGTCAACCCTGAACATTCTTTGCCGACTGGACCTGAGTGACTGGTGCACACAACCAAACAGTGATGTGTCCTAGTGGGTTGTGGGAGCAGCTCCCTATCTGTTTTTTTAGACGGTGCAAATACCTTCCTAAAGGACCATCTAATTGCAATTTGATAATTTGATATGCCTCGCTTTGGAGGGTTTCCTTCTTTTGCTATTTTCCTATGTTTAACTGTTGATTTTAGCTCACTGTCATTTGTTTATGGTGAGATATTGTCGGGTGTATCTCATATTTCCATGCTGATATATCTTGGTATATGAATTTTATGTTGTATGTATTGTATGTGCCCTCACGCCTCTGGGTCTATTGATGCGCGTTATAAGTGCAATAAAGTAAAGTAAAGTAAAAAGCCATTTTGTGAAACTTAACGGCACAGCTATAGCTGGTTTTCTTCTCTGCTGAGTTGGACTTTTTCCATTGTGTTAGGGCTTTGCTTTTATATAGTTTAAGGAGCTGATTCATGGAATTATTTGCGTCAAAAAACGGGGATTTGTGTGCCATTCTGCCCGCAAATCCCTGTTTAACAAATGGGGATTTGCAGGCAGAATGGCGCACAAATCCCTGTTTTTCGGCACAAATAATGAATCAGCCCCTTAGTTTCTTGATATCAGCAGAGTACCAGGTTTTGGAGGGTTGAGTTTTTGTCAGTCCTGTTTTTTTCTCTGTGGCCAGACTATTCATGGAATTTTACAGCATGTTGTGATAGACCTCGACAATCTTAGTGGCAGGATTATGAATGGGGTAGAGCCAATGTATGGCATCAGGGATGTCAGAGTGAGTTTGCATGGTGGTCAGTCAAAATCAAAATTATATATTTATTTTGGGGTCTGGGATTAAAAAAAAATGGTTAAAAAAATAAATAAATTTAAAAAAAGGGGGTTTGGGGGGGAACCCCAACATTTCGAATATAAAACGTCATTAAAAAAAATTCGACCTTTTTTTTCGGCCTTTTTGTTTCGAGATTTTTTTTTTCGAGATTTTTAAATTCGGTATTATGACCATAAACCAGTTAGCATACGTTCATACATCACATTTTCCGTGGTTTGCCTTTGATTTTGGCAGCAAGGAAGCTGAAATTGGATTACGTTGTGGTCTGACCAAGGGCATAGATTTATTTCAATTAATTTCAATTTCATCTATGCTCACATTGTTAGCAGCCACCCAATCTAGAATCCTACCCTTTACTGTCTGTAGATTTCTTAGTATGTTGGTGAAAACCTGGGTCCTCCAGTGTGGTTTTAACAGATACAGCTAATGAGTCAGAAGTGTTGTCAAGCCCCAGATGCACGTCCCCAAGAATCATCATTTTAGAGCTGGGTTTCAGCATAGATGAGCTATGTGGCCAATATTTAAGAATAATATTGATAGAGGGCGCTAGTGAGCCGAACAAGATGGCGGCTTCCTAGGGAGCTCCGTGAGGCCCAGAATTAATCCTGTCTAATCCATCCGTTCTGTGGGACCGTTTCAGCCGCTGATCGCCAGAAGCCGACTTCCGAAGTCGAGCGGTGCCCCCCGAAGCTTTCCTGGACTCGCTCCTCCATCCACGGCCTGAGATATGAGCGTACGGTTGCAGGCCGCGGCTCGCCGGACATCGGCGCCCTCGTGACGGGCTCGGCCGAGGCAAGAGAGTCGCTCATCGCGAATCCTGACAACGACTCGAGGAAATTCCATCTACCCCCCTACCCAGGAGAGAACGGGAAACCGGAGCTCATAACACGGGACCTGTGAAACGACACAGCAGGTGAGAGGTGACCCCTCGGAGCCGTGGGAATAGGCGCCCGGCGAGGGTCGTGAGGGGCGGTCCCCACGAGTGCGCGGGGCCTAGACGGCGCCGCGGATGTGGGACGCGGCTGTGCCCCACTGTACAGCAATCCTTGGGTGGCAGGATCACCGGGCCGTGGCTGGGGACACCCACACGAAGGTAAGAGCCCTGCCGGGCACCTCTGCTGCCTGTACTCCGACGCTTGGCCCACAGGACCCAACGCCGAATAACACACGATCATACGCACACCGCCGAGCGAGGTGGACCGCGTTGGCGGCATCGAGGGCGGAGGTCTCCCGGAGCGGAACGAGGACCGCTGGGCTGTTGAAGCGCTGCACGAGCCATCCGGCCCGATCACCCCTGGCCGCGATAGGGAGCTCAACATCTAGCCCCAAACACTGCCGCGGCCATACTACTCTCGCTTCAGCCTGTCAGTGAAAGTGCCCTGGAGGAACACACAGCATGGGGAAATACGATAAGTCCCAAAAAAAACTCATTTTTGAGGCCAGCTCAGCCACCAGACCATCGAATACCGCGAGCAGACCAGCGTCCCCAGCGGCAGAAGAAGGCTCCATAGAAGTCCAGATCCCTGAGCCCGGCATCAAGGAAATCCTATTGGACTTAAAAGCCGGTATAGGTGGCCTGGGAAGCAAACTCGACAATTTGTCGTCCAAAGTAGATCGTATCCAACATCGCCTCGATCAACACGCCGAGAGACTGGACACTGTCGAACAGCGTGTGTCCAGTCTGGACGATGGCACAGCATCCTTGACCACTAGAGTCTCGGCGTTGGAATCCCAGATAAAAGCTATCGCTGCTAAGAACGAAGACCTAGAAGGCCGTTCCCGTAGGAACAACATCAGAATTATTGGAGTAAGAGAGCAACAACTTCAAATCAAAATGGAGGACCATGTCGAACGTATTTGCTCCGAACTGCTCGGCCCGGAGGTTCTCTCACATTTATTCATACTGGAAAGAGCGCACAGAATCCCTACGGTCAGACCGGTCCTGGGGGCAAACCCACGCCCAATCATAGCCAGATTACTTAATTACAAGGACCGCGATGCCATACTTAGAGCAGCCAGAGAGAAAGGGAATCTCCAATTTGATGGCGACTCGATTCAGTTCTTTCCCGATTTCACACCCGCGGTTCAAGCACAGAGGCGCTCTTTCACAGCAATCAAACGGCGGCTTCAAGCCAACCAGATTCTCTACTCGATGCTGTTCCCCGCCAAACTCCGCATCCAGCATGAGGGAAGAGCCCACTTCTTCGCTTCGCCTGAGGAGGCCACTGAGTACCTGGATCGGAAGAACTGTGGGCAGGCTCCCAACAACCAGAGCCCGCGCAGGGGCGAACGCATACGCAGGAACCCACCATAAATGCTCCCAAACGCGGCAAAATGAGGCGACACAGATCCTTTCGATGTCAGCGACATCTACCAGTTCCCACAGAACCATATGATTAACTGTCTCTGGGCCACACAGCCTCTTGCGAGGCGTCTAGCGCCCCAAGCACGGCACTGTCGGTGGCTCAACTGATAAGGGTGGGTATACCATGGGCGAGTTGGGGGTTGCCCACGCAGGGAGGGGTTACAAAAGTTACTCATCCCGGAGGAAACGGGGTGGGTAATCTGCAGGCCTGTTGGGGGTTGCCTGCACACGGGAGAGATCCCGAGAATTCCAAAATGTTATTGTTTCAGCAATTGCGTTCTAGCACTCTACAATTTCGAAGTCCTATGCCAAAACCTGCAATAGGTATCACACCTTGCGATAACCGCATACCCAATATGTGCCACGGGGTCGTGGTGTCACCAGCCCGCGCTTTTAGACTGCTACGATATGGGGTCGCTTAAAATTGCTACATGGAACATCCGCGGTGGGAACCAGCCTTCTAAACTCAGGAAAGTTCTACAATATCTACGGCGGCACAAAGTCAACATTGCTATGCTACAAGAGACCCACTTGACTCCAACGGCGGAACAATCCTGGGCCCGGTCATGGGGCTGCCACAGATACTTCTCCTCATATTCCTCCTACGCGAGAGGGGTGGCAATACTAATTGACAAAAAAGCCGGCTTCAGCCTGATCGGCTCTAAGAGGGACGGGGAGGGCAGGTTCCTGCTGGTGAGGGGCCTGCTTGCTGGGAGAGAGGTAGTCCTGGTAAACACCTACGCCCCCAATGTCGACGGACCGAGCAACTTCAACTGGATTATGCCCAACCTGGGCACATACGCCTCGGCGACAGTGATGTGGGGAGCTGATCTCAACACCCCGCTTGACCCGCGCATTGATAAATCACACGGCTGCAACAGCAGAGCTTCCAAAGCCAGCCGCCAAGTCACGGAGATCCGTCAAGCCTTCGACCTGTCTGATATCTGGAGACGCACTCACCCGGAGTCTCAAGATTATACTTTTCACTCAGCGGCCCATAACACCAGCTCCCGCATCGACTATCTCTTGGTATCAACACTCAGCCCTTTCGAGTGGGGCCTATGCCACATCTTACCACGATCCCTTTCCGACCACTCCATGGTCACACTTGACTTTACAATGTCTAAGTCTCCAAGACCTCCCGTGAACTGGAGGTTTAAACCCGGCTCACTTTCAGATCCCATCTTCGCTGATGAGCTTCGTCAGGACATCACCTCCTTTTTTGCAACAAACCAGGGTTCAGTCGACTCAGCCGGCACTCTATGGGAGTCATTTAAATGCTATGTGAGGGGTGTCTGCTTGGCCAAAGAAAACGGTATCCTGAAGCTAGTCAGGCGTGAGTTGGCGGAATGTGAACGACGCTTGAAGGCTCTTGAAAAGGTTCAGGCAACATCCCCTGACAGGCAGATCCAGGCCGAACTAAAGATTGAACTAGATAAATTTCAGGTGACAGCAGAACGTGAACTGAAATTTTTGAGCCGGAGACACAAGATCAGACAGTATGGTGAGGGGCAGAAACCCGGGGCGCTTCTAGCCCGCCTTCTGAGACTGGATCAAACACCCCCCTGAGTAGAATATATCCGAGACGCGCAGGGAACCCTATCCTACACCGAAGAGGGAATCACCAACACATTTCATAAATTCTACCAAAACCTGTATAGTTCCCACACCGCTAGCAACCCTGAAGAGATTCAGAACTACCTAAACGACACAGAACTGTACTGGGTGACCCAGGAATTACGCGAACCCCTAAATGCTCCCATCTCCTTAGTAGAAATTACAGACACAATAAAATCTCTCCCAAGCACCAAGGCGCCTGGTCCCGACGGCTTGACAGGCGAATTCTATAAAAGCCATGCTGCCGTGATTGCCCCGATACTCTTACAAGTATACGAAGAAGCCCTGGAGCGCAGAATACTCCCTCCCACCCTCCGTGAAGCCAACGTGACTCTCCTGCATAAAGTAGGCAAACCACAGGACGATTGCGCTTCCTATAGGCCAATCTCACTAATCAATTTAGATAACAAGATCCTCGCCAAGATCCTCGCTAACCGCCTCCTTCCCCTCATGCCCGCACTGGTCCTAGGAGACCAAGCCGGATTTATCCCAGGCCGCAGCACGACATATGGCATTAGACGACTCTTCGGCGTCATCGCCGCTTTGGACCCCTCACAGCAAGCCATAGCGGTACTGTTAGACGCCGAGAAAGCGTTCGACTCCGTCGAGTGGCCTTACCTCTTTGCAACTCTTACACAAATGGGCTTGGGTAAAACCTTTGTCAAATTGGTCTCTCTTCTCTACAACGACCCCTGCTCCTATATCGCCCTCGGTAGCACTAGATCTCCCGGAATCAGACTGGAGCGTGGCACTAGGCAGGGATGCCCCCTGTCCGCCCTCATCTTCGCGCTGGTCATGGAACCACTTGCGTCAAGACTGAGAGAGCGCCGAACAGATAGGGGCATCACCCTGGGCCCTCACAAGCTGATCGTCTCCCTTTATGCGGACGATGTGCTGCTTTTCATTAAAGATCCACAGACAAACCTCAATCCAGTTATGCGTGAGGTAATCCGATTTAGCGGCATATCTGGCCTCAAAATAAATCACTCGAAATCGGTAATATTTCCACTCACGAAATCCACTCCTATGTTTCGAGATGACCACGGCTTTAAGTGGGAAAGTTCCAAGGTGCGCTATCTAGGGATCCTAATGTCACTTAATCATGATGACATCTTTAAGGACAACTACGGCCGGGTGCTCCACTCCCTTCAAGAGCGGGTCCAAAGGTGGAAGTCCCTCCCGTTAACACTCTGGGGGAGGGTCTCACTCACCAAAATGGTGATTCTCCCCAAGCTTCTCTATCTATTCACAAACATACCCCTAATACTCTCGCGCGCCTTTATTCAGAAAATCAAGTCCCTCATCCTAGAATTAATATGGGCGGGCAAGCCGGCACGAGTCGCGTATGCGACGCTGACGCTGCCGGTGACTCGGGGCGGCCTTGCACTTCCAGATGTAGAAAAATACTACTGGGCGGCCCAGGCCCAATTCCTTGGCCACTGGTATGCGTCTGAATATATCCGACCACACGTTCAGGTCGAGCGCGCCCTAGCATCGCCCAACTTCTTGACAGCTGTCATTTTCAGCGAGCAATCGGTTCCATACAGCACACTAAACACAGTCCAATCCACGTACGCCATCTGGAAGAAAATAGCCCGCAAATACGAAATACAGATAAGATACTCCCCGCTATTACCCATCAGGTTTATCCCCGGCATACCTCTGACTAACGAAAAAGTCTTCCTGATCTGGCTGGACAAAACCAATATCCAAACTCTGGGAGACCTCTTCCCAGAGGGCATGTTCATAACGCCGCAGGCGATCAGGGAGAGAGGGGGCAACACTTCACTCGACATTTTTCTCTATTTCAGGCTACGGCACACCCTGCAGGCCATCCTCCCATCATTCCCTAAGCAACCCCCAACGTGGACCCTCCTGCACAGGGTGATACAAGCAAGGGGAGAGGGGCGGCTGGTCTCCACGATATATAGATTATTGCTGGCTGACACTACGACACCCGCTGTCAATGCCAAACAGCGCTGGGAAAGAGCACTCCATGTCACGATACCCGATGTGGAGTGGTCCTACATTCTCCAACAAACTCAAAAAGTAGCTTTGAACACTCGATATAAGCAGATACACTTCAATTTCATCCATCAAACATATTACACTCCCCAAAAGAGGCGACGTCATCATCCTGACGCCTCCGATCACTGTGAGAGATGCGCTTTTCCAGACGCTGACTTTGTTCACCTCGCATGGCAGTGCCCGGGCGTGGCCCGTTTTTGGTCTGCGGTCCTACAGCACACGAGTGATGTGATCGGTGAAACGATTGCCCCGCAACCGACCATAGCCCTCCTGAGCATGACCAAACACCTGCAGGCTCCCGGGAGAAGGCTCGCCTCTCTGTTCCTGGTGCTCGCCCGCAGGAGAATTGCCTTGACCTGGGGTCGCGGCCCCCTTCCCTCACTGGCAGAGTGGAAGAACGACATCCTGTACTGCCAAGACATGGATGCCGAGTTTCTACGGACTCTCCCTCTACACGCACGCCCCCCAGATATATGGGCTCCCTACATTGAATATTTACTCTCTACACCTGATGTCCCCACCTCTAAATCTCCACCCGCAATCCAAGACACAGCTATGAGCCCGACCCCGATCAATCTTCAGGACCCTCAGCAGAGCACTTTGTCTTAGAGACCCTTTGAACCATTGCAAGGTGACCCCAGAACTTGTGAAAATGCATTGTAAGTGTAATGAACGCAATATCGTTGTATGTTGTTATGCTGTTTTGACCTATCACCAAAGGTCATTGTTGTATGTGTATATTAAAACCCAAAAATAAAGTTTAAAAAAAAAAAAAAAGAATAATATTGATGTTGATATTATTCTCAATGCCTCGTTTAACCTGGAAGGCTTCACGCTCAGTCACATTAGCATCCTTTATTTTATGGATGTTCAGAGAGGCACAGTAAATCCAAGTCACTACCCCGCCTTTACTGCTGAGACGGTCTGCCCTAATAATGTTAGACCCCTCAGGAAGGGCTAGCATCAATGCTGGGCTAGCAGCCGCATGCAGCCAGGTCTCAGTGACAGCACAGATATCAAAGTTCTGATCTATGATATAGTCTGCAACCTCCGTAGCATGTCTGAATAAAGAGCGTGTATCAAGTAGCATGAAATTTAAGGGTTTGGGCTGTGCCTTACGCACAGTTGTGGGTATTGTGTCAACTAAGAGGAGTTCCATGAGGTCAATGCTGGCAGATTTAGTTATACCTTTGGCATCTTCCACGGAAGAGCTTTCAGGAACTGTCTGAGGCTGAACTGAGGGATGCTGAGCTGGTACACAGAGCATCATGATGTCAGGCATTAGATTTCCATCTGTTTTCGAGACACTAGAGTCTGCATCATCAGTGCCGGTAGTACGGATAGGAACACATAGAGGAGCAAAATCTTGATTGGTAATAACTAGATTGGAATTCATCATGGCCCTGGACCTTCGGATAGTATTTTTTATCCAAGATGGAGTTCAGCCCCATTTGTAAAGGTTTCTCTAATATACACCTTCTTTTTAATTTTGACTCCATTGTTTGTGTGAGGAGAGAAGGAAGGTTCCAGCACTGTGCTTAGAGAATGAAAACATAAACTCCCTAGGAAATTAACCCCTGCAGAGATTCAGTGAGTGGAAGTACCTAACTACTTGTATCTCTCTGCCCGACCGGGACCCAAGTGAGACCCAGACGAGAACCGACAAAAACCAGCCTGGCCAGCACACAGGGGCTGACACACCACCAAGAGCCTTAAATGCCTGGTAGTCTTCTGTGTAGTGCAGTTCTATTGAACTACCAGCTCGTAACAAAGCAAACAAGAACATTGAGATTGTTACCCCTTTGAAGGATAGCAAAAGGATATAGCACTCAAAACGAAGTCTATAGATGGTGTTAGATATAGGTACAATTTCTAAGTGAATTTTCACATAATTCACAAAAATACAGAAAATGAATCAAAATGCTCCTTTTCACAAAACAGTCACATGCCTAGAATATCACAAGACAAAGTCATACTATGGCCTTCTCCATTCTACAATTACTCAGGCACCCTATTTCAATTTGATACCATTCACTTCACTGTACTCCTTATTCTAACTCTTTTTTGCCACACTTGCCCTAATAAAATGCACACTCACACCACAATACCACTTTCACTCAATACCTCACCTTCTCCAGGAATCACCTCCATACACCAATGCTCACTCTTCCCTTCTGTTGGTCTCTGTGTCTTCACCTCCTCCCCTTCTGACCTTGCACAGATAACCCACACTTCCTGTGGTCTCCTTTTGTCCCCCCTGCCACACTGTGCATTGGTCTTCTGCCCTTGGTCAATCTGGCCCTATCTTCCCATGCTGAAGAGTGTTGTAACCACCAAACACTACAGTAGCAAGCTAAGCCCTGCCCGCTTCCATGCTTTGGAACTACAATGGGAGCCTGGGAATTCAAGTATTTGTGTTCATATTCGGGAACCTGTTCCAGCAGCCCCCAATGTAACTTTCATGGTTGAGCATCCCCCCAAACAAAAATGATTCTTGATGGTCTGGTGCGTTTGCTGTCTCCAGTGCATGCTTGTCTGACATCTCTCTACTGCTGCAATCTCTCTCTCTCGGTTCTGGTCTTCCTCTCAAACTGTCCTCTCAAATTGTCAATTCTCAATTGTCAAATGGTCTGTAACTGATGTAGGGCTCAGCAGAGCAGCACTTGCTTGTGTGCATGTCTCTTCTTCGAGGTGGTGGAGTATCCTTGGGAAAGGGCATTGGCACTCATCTTTTCTAGGCATGACAAGAGTAACAGGTGGAATGCTTAGGAGCAGACTGGAAAAACTGAACAGGAATTGGGACCCTCCCAACTGCCATCATCCTCCTCTGGGGTAGGATTGGCACTTGATTTCTCCTTGTTAGTCTACCAACCTCCTGCTGATGTGCGTCCCCGTCCCATCTTGACAACACCAAGGTACTGGACCTGGTCATGGATCTTAGCCCTCTAACCAGATCGACTAAAATGTCCCTTTTTATCAGTATTTTTTGTTTTGCTGTCTCAATTGGAATAAGGGCATCACATTCCGAGAATTCACCTACACTGTAATACTTTTTCTTCTGGACATCACATCGTATTGTTACTGAGGATCGAAACCATTCCATTCTGGTTTTCAGCATAAAAGTCCAGAGGATCATACACATTTATAAGCAAGAATTCTTAAATTAAAAACGGGGTCGCTCTCTAGTTATCAGACCTGATTCTAATATACCACCAGTCACATGCATTTCTTTTCCAGAAGAACAGCTGATTGTTAATTCTTCGAGTCACTCTTTTTTGTCTTCATAATTTACTAAACACGTGTTAAGGCCACTCGTATTTTTCCTGTGTTAATTGGTATGCTACTATTTTCACCAGGGTATACTAATCTGATATCAAGCCAGGGCTCAAATCGAGGGTACACGTGGGTGGACGGAGTCCACACACATTTTTCAGAGGGTGGGCTCAGACCCCCAGCCTAGCTAAAATGAGAAACATTAATGTCCTCTTTAAATTCAGAATTAAAGCCAGACTCAGGAATCAAACCACAGTCGTCAGGCTGCAGGACAGACACTTCACCACTATATAACCTGATGAAAAACAAACAACTATTGGCGGAATGTCGCATTTCGGTACTGCAAGTTCCAGGGAAAACATTTCTAGTGGTTCTTGAGTTTAAAACTTGCACACCTTTTAACGTTTCAAAAACACTATTGGAAGAACATATCCTCTTTTGGTTTTGTGTGTGTGTTGATTTTATGAAAGGCAAATGCCATTCGTCCTGTGCATATTGGGTGGTTATGCAAAGCCATTTTAATGACATGTGCATATTTCACCTTGATATGCTAATTTCTGGTGATGTCACATCCCATTGTGTTTTTTGATGAGTCCCCCCACTTTAATTTTTAGCTTTTGACCCCTGTATCTAGCCAGGCTCCTTGTACATTTACGTCGTGTGATAACTCGTAATAGCCAAAATAAACATATTTTTTGTAATAATTGAATATGGAAAAATACAGGTGGAAATGTCTGGAAAAATAAATATTCACATTGGAATTACCTACTTACAATTAGAGCTGAATGTACGCAAAGATAAGTCTGCCGTGTATTCAAGGACGTTCTAAGAATTATGAAGCACAATCTCTGAATATGCCACAAAGCACTTTACTGTGTACTTGGTTGAGTATAGTATTTTGAAACATTCTGCAAATTTGAAGCCTGGCAATTTAAGACATTTTCAATTACCCAAGTCCATCAAAACAATCTTTCAGATTAAATGCACTTCACATTAATTCTGACTGTTGGGCTGTATACCAAAGTATTCTTTGTGTGGGTTAAAATGGTGATTGCTTTTAAATTGCATTCTAAATAGGCAAACAAATTGAACACAGACTTAATGCAGTGTTATTCCAGATGTCAGAAACAGGTTCACATGATGTTCATTAGCAATGCTCCTGCTAATGTGTTAGCTACTGCTTGGCATAAATAAATGGGACTTGCTGAACGAAATGCTAGTCTAAAACATGGGTAATATCAGTGGAACACATAATGTATTTGTGTTTGCATTTAATTTAGTAACTCGTTGGGCTATCACATGGTCAATTAACATACTATTCTCAGTATTAAACAATATAATAATATTCTTTTGCAAGGACAGAACGCACATAGATAAGAAATATAAATATTGTTTTGTGATGTTCATTTTCAGGAATCAAATTCATAATTATGGCACAACCATTTTGTGACCTGTTTTCAGAATATTATTTTCTGACCATATGCATGGTTATCAAAGTCAACAAGAAACTATTTTTTCTTTTTAACATGTTGCATTTGACATTTGAAACAATACTATTATCTGTCATTGGCATATTTGCAATTGTGGCATTATGTTTAGCATTAGAGTGTAATGGTGGTTTCATCTGGCAAACCTTTGTATCAGTACATTTCCTAGCCTCGTAGCCCTGCTAAACCCTAATTTGGAGTAGCCTTTCTTGACTAAAAACCCTTGTCATTGTTTGCATGCTGCTAAAGATTGATGAGGAGTGCTACAGAATTGGCAGAGTCAACCATACGCAGAATTCATTGAATCATCTATGGTCTGAACAATACATGATTGGGTGTTGGCTTAAGTTTGGGTCCGTGGCATGTGTCCAAATTCTGTTCACTGATGGTGACAGAGTGCCCGACTTCAGTGGCCTAGTTTAATTAAGCCCACATGACACCCACACTAATAGATCCTGCCACTGAAGAAAAGGGAGTACTGCAGATGATCAGAGGTGTAGAGATGGAGGTGCCAGTCTGGCATCATTGCTGATTGGTGGGTGTCAGGAGTAAGATGACATCTCACCAATATGTGCCAACTCTTCCAGATGGGGACATGCAGATAACAAAATGTCCAGTGACCTGTGGAGTCTGACAAGGCTCCACCCTCTCCCTGTCACCTTTGCCCTCTTTATGGAGCCACTGGAGGTCCAAACGGTCAAATTCAACATTAAAATCCACCACTATGCTAAAAGGCCCACTTTCATACCTGAAGGCCCACTGCCCGAACGACATTCACCCATTGAAACATTGCCTCTCCACCATTCAAGCTTGGATGTCAAGTGCCTACCTGAAACACAACCCTACCAAAAAAAGAGTTCTCCTCTAGTGTGCCACCTGATGCACCAATGTTAATAAATAGCTGCCACAGATGGATCATGATGTCTTTTCCCCCCAAAATGTCTATATTGCTTTAACAGAAGACCAGAAAACACACATGTCGTGCTATAATCTGGGACCAACTTTTCACTAACATCTGTTTGGCTCCTTCCTCCTGTGATAAAGAAAAGTTCTCAAAACCATTCTGTTCAATGATCACTACACTGACAAATGAGCACCATTGTCCAACAAGGTTATCCAAACCTCTATATCCAACTCCCTTTACTCCACACTGCTCACTTACTTTCCAGATAGTTCCTAAATTATAAATCCCCTACATATATGAATGCCAGGGGGAGAATGAATGAGCAGTTGCTGATATTGAAACTGCCTACCCCACCACATAGTTCATGTATCAGGAAACAATGATAGAACGAGTCAGCAATGCACTAGTCAAGATAACATGTTATATTGTTGTTTGGTCCTCTATATTAAGTTTGTTACATCTCTCAGATTTGACCCTGGTAATATCCATTCCATACTCATCCTTCATCTTTAATACATACTAACTGGAGCTTGGTGAAAACTGCTTTAATGCTGCTTAATGTGTAAAGGCATGCTCAACTTGTTTAAATTATTTCAAATTATGTGGTGCACACACATTAGTAGTTGGAGTTTGTTTCACTTTGATTACAGTTTACTAACAATAACACAATACAAAATAATCACACTCGGAGTCAAGTGCTCCCATTTATCAATATCTGATGTGATTCATAATTGTTTTGTTGTTTTGTTGTCATGTCTTAAAATAGGTAATCCCTCTACTTCTCTCACTCTCCCATTATCTATCTCACAATGTCCTGAGGCCATATTTCCTTGTTTATAACAGCCTGATCAGGAGGTATGTTGTGGCTGTTTAAAGGCTCACAGTGGACAATAAAAATCATAAAAAAAAGATTATATTGCATGTATGTTGAACACATATAACTATAAACTGCAATAGTTCATGCAGGCTACAAGAGCAGCCTACTCATACCAAGGTAAATTTGAGGTACTCAGAGAACATTACTGTAAACAACATTAGTGACATTTTTTTAAAGTGTACTAACACAATGAAACATTGATTGAAAAGAACTCCTGTCATTAAAAGCAGAACTATGACAAAGAAAATGTAAGGAGATGGCATGTAAGTCACGAATCGTGTATGTTTTAAATTAAATTAATCTTTAAACCCAAAGCATCTAGTGCAAGAAAAATAAACTTCCTAAACATCCAATTACTTTCAGACTTAGCAGTCAGAGGTGATTGTCTGTGTGCAGCATTGTCTTCTTTGGCAGAGTTGCAGTGCTAACTACATTTATTTTTATACAGTAGCTACAACATACTGTATTATGCCTTTAAAATGGTAATGCGTATGTTCTGCAATGAGCACCAACAGTATGCTTATCCCATTGCTCACCAATGTATAACAAACTACTCACACCCTCAAAATGTACCACTTGCACCAGAAAAATAAAGAAGAAATGCATTCACTTAATCATCCCTCTTATGCTTTTTTCATGTTGTAAAACAACTCTTAATGTAGAAACGGCCAAATCCCACACATTGTGTCTTCCACAGGGACTTAGCCAATCAAGGATGGAAGTATATAAGAAGCTCTCATATAGACAACTCAAACTCCCAACAATGTTATGTTAAAAATGTTTTCCAATATGTAGTAGACATAAGAATGTTACACGAAGCAGCATTAAATAAAACATATTTTCAATTATTATGTTTTCATCTTTGATAAACTATCTAGCTTAATCTATTCATCTTCAAAAGCAGAATTGTGTATTACTGTTCTCAACACTAATTTTGCTTCCGAAGCATCCTGTCAATTATGTTTATTCTTAATGTGACCAACTTAAAAAACAAATAAATAACTAATAATTTGAAAAGTGGTCCAAATCACAATTCAATGAACTGACAATGCCCATCATTTACACTAGGATTATGTACTGTAATTGGAAGAGAGGGACAGCTGAGATGCCAGAAACAACTCCCCATTTCTACAAAGGCAGGTGTGTTCCTATAGTTGATGGTACAATATGGCCAATGTGGTCTGCAATTGGAGTCTCAATGTAGTCCAATCAGGTACCCTTATTTGTTGACTGTTGTGCATCAGTCGGAAATCATGTATAGAGAGTAATGTTATATTGGAGGACATTTTGTAAGGGGGAGACTTTGGCTTTTTATTCAGCATGTCATAGTTTTTAATTGCTCTGGTGGGAATTGTTGTCTTCTTAAAATTAACTTAAGGGAGCACACACAGTTAAGACAGATATGCAAATACTAGCCACCGCATTTCTATTGGAGAGATACGTTGTTTATTTCTTGCTATGTTCATGTCAATTTAGTTTATTGATGCCTCAGTGGGCATTGTCATTCTCATCATATGAATCTTGCATAGAGCAGATTCAATTGTATCAACAATTCTGATAAGTGTGGATAATTTACTCATAGAGCTGCACACGATGGGTCATTTTATTCTCCCAAAATCCCTTCACATCCTTTGGAATACACACTATGTTGCACACTCACACATAAATACAAGCTGACTACTTCAATTGTGTGTTATATGTACTACTTCTGACACCATACAAATAAAACAGGGCAGACATTGCCACATCTCAATTTAAAGAAAATGATTGCATTTGTCCAGGCCTATTTGTCAGCATTACTCTGAAATTGACCCTCATTTTACCTGGCCATTCTAAAATGCAAGTGCAGAGCAGTAAAGCGGACATGGCATGCTTCCAGCACATCCTCTGACAAACTTGCCTTCCCCCTGCTCCAAAGACAATACACACTCTGCATCTGCTCGAAGAGGAGGGCCTACATCCAAGCCCGCATCTCTGCGGCCACTAACAACATGGCTGAATCTTTCAAAATCTGCAAGGAACTTGCCAACTCTACTGCAGTCTCCACTTCTGTTCTGCCAAAAGTTATGATGTTAGGGAAGAACACAAAGCACACGAGAAACACATCTAAATCACTGAGAGTGAAATCTAAATCCCTTGTCTTCAGTGATATTGCAGATTTCACATTCACCATCTGCTGAGTTCTGTGATGTTTTACTGAATTTATCTCAATTTGAACCTCAGGTTTTTATTTATTGTTGGAAGAATAACAGCAGTTTAACATAGTAACCGTTTTCTTTGTAACACAGTGCCTTTTAAAGGACACAATTCTATGTTACCATCGGTTAGTATATTTTATATTTATTTTATTGTATTTTACATGAAAAGCACAGCTTACATCCAATAGGACGCCAGGGCGCTGGGCGAGAGCATCTTGCCAGAGATATTCTTTTGGAAATAGTACGTGGATTAAAGAACGTTTTTAAGTAGTTTCCTGAATTTTCTATGGTTGTTTCCTGTCTTCGGTTTACTGTAAAACCTTTCCAGAGTAGTGCTACATGCTCCGTAAAGTAAAGCCTAATTCATTTAGATATGCAAGTGCTAGGAACCAAGGGATGATAGTGTCATTGTTTAAGTACAAGACATGTGTTCGTAAAGGGAGGAAGTTTCATGTCCTCCAAATTTGTGGTTTGTTTTTTCTGACGTTTCTGTGTTAGTTTTGTGAGGAGATATATTGATGTTAATGATCCTTCAGTCCCTGCAAAGATGTAAGAGTATTTATGATTCACTTTATTGGGTATTTAGTTTTAAATACAAACCTTAAGCATATAAGAGGATTTTATTATCCTTGAAAATGTGTAAAAGTGCACCCCATAGAAGCGCAGACGTGTATTAAATGGTGGCAGGTACCAGTTAAATAATATTGTAGAAATGACTGCTCCCTCCTAACTGCAGTTCAAAGTTAGAAATGTGCAAGCAAAATAGACTAGAGCTATAGACTGAGTTTGGTCTAATAGGACATTCTGAATCTATTCCAGTCTGATCACAGATGCCATTTTATTTTGAGGCAACCCAGCTGGAAGTAGTGTTTAACAATGTTGATGATAGCCGAATGGTCTAATACTATCAGCCGCCCGCTAATAATAACACTGCCAACTTTCTCCAGCCTCCTGATGTCATCCATGATTGGCACAACTATCATCTCCGTTATATAACATGGGTGTAAACCAACCTGGTTAGTATCTAGACGTAGATATAGTCAATTTCCTCCATATGCTGTGAATAAACGGCTGATTGAAGTACTTCGTATTTTATGTTAGAGGGGTTTATTTTGGCTCCGCTTTTGCCATGTTCATGGCCACTTGGTGCTTATATGGCGACTGCCTGGCATTTCATGGAATATCTAAGGTGCCTGAGTCAGCACTTGGCAAATGTTGCATATGCATGGCAGCATCTGTTAAGACATACCTTACATAGAGGAGGTGACAAACCCCACTAGGCATAAGATTTCATTATTGGAGCATTTGGAACTGAACCTGGCACATGATGATGGCATCATGGCAGCTGCACTGCAGGCGGGTTATACCTTAACATGTGGCTCCTGGCCAGAGGACAAAGTGCAACATCTCTCCTGCCTGTCAGTTAAGTAGATTGCCCCTCTCAGAGATATAAGCACAAATAGGCCTTACTCAGAAACAGCACCGATCTGGACTCTTATTGCATTTCTAAATGTTAATGCAATGAAACTTTTTGTTATATCTGTCCTGACGTAGTTCCGTAAGCCTTACGGATTGTTGTCCTGTGTCAGGGATTAAAGCAAATCTTCCTTGAAGTAGTAGCTCCTCTACGGCACTTGGTAGAATTGGTCACAATCACCGGCTCACATCATCACCCCCTTGCACATATGACTAAAAGATGTGCACATGAGCATCCCATTGTCCCATGCATTAAAAAAAGAAGAAGACAAGGAAGTCTAAGTATTTGATCAAGGTTATGGGTTCAGAAAGGTGCATGCGCCTTTTCTTAGTAGGGTAGCAGCCATGTCTACTTAATTGGTTTATGCTTTACTCTTGACTATAATTATGTATGAATGAGTAGTCTTATGGGTTCGGCTAACAGAGGGGGCTTTTGCTTGAAGATTCTTTCTGGGAAGACGTCTTTTGGCAAGCCCAAGAATTTTACCTTGCGTGATAAACCACACATTATTGTCAGAAAAGTGAATGTTTCAAGTTTGATAGGAAATTAAGATTCATCAAAGCGGCTGTTTTGGGAGCAGTTTTCAATGTGTGGACTTTTACGAAGTAACTCTGCATTGACATTTAATATTTTTTCATTATTATAATCACCAAGAAATTGGCTAATTACATGGAAGGGACACCTTCAGATTGCGGATATATTTTTGACCTAAACATTTCTTTAGACAGATTATTTAGGAACAGCTTTCTATTTGACAATAACATTGTATGTCTGTAAGAATATTTGTGATGCTGGTGACACTTCTCTTTTGGGATACAGTGGTCTGAGTCAAGTTCATAGTTCTGAAGTGCATGTGTTTCTAAGATTCAGCCCTTGCTTTCCAATGATTGATTGATTTTGGTGCTCTAATTAGCAGTTAGTCTTGGAGGTGCTAGAATCGGTAGTGATCCGTCAAGAGATGAGTTTATTTTATCTTCTATTTGGTCTGACCGTTTTCTAGTTGGCTACAATTAATGTGTCCTTGTAGATGAGCTGGTGACATAGTAGTCATATCAGTCAATTCCCCAATCACTATTTATTCATCTTCTTGGCTAGCTAGACACTGGGTAATTTGTTGTAAGCAAAGATGGGAAAAAGCCATATGTTCTGAACGTCAAACCTGGTCATGGAATTAGAATGAAAAGTGAGATAATTAAAACAATCCCATCTAGGCTGTATCTGTGAGGATGAGGATGAATATCATATTGTATTAATTGTTTGAAGCTGAGGCAGTTCAATTCTGTAAACGTTTGGATGTGGGAAGTGTGGGATCATCCAGCCAGTCATTGAAGTCTACCAATATACACATTTGAGAGCATTGTGTGACTAAGATTACTCTGTAATCAGCAAGAAAGTATGCACACTTGACAAAATAGAAGAGGGCTTTACTGAAGAATGATATTCACATATCTATTTACAGAGATTTTCCACATTCCATGTAAGAGGTCACCTTCTTTGTAATTTGGAATAGCCACCTATGATATTTTGAGATTTCCTTTGGGAATGTACAGGACACTTCCCCCAATATATGTTTCCCCATTGTAGCTGATGGCTGTATAGTAAGGTGTCATCATTTTATAATATTGGGGTTGTCATAGTTGAGACACGTTTCTCTATTGTAAAACGGTATAAGTCTTCATTGCTCAGTAGAACTATTATTAAGAGAGTATTCTTTTGAAATATAATGCACATTCTGTATTCATTGCAGAGTATTTCAGATATTGCGACCAGCCCCCGAATCCCCACCCCCTTTAATTAATTTGTTTGGAGATCATGCAACTGGTGCGAAAAATGCATCATTTTAAGTAACGTGGTTGTGTGGTTTTTCGTTAGTTTTATTTCTGTTAAAGATGACTGTAGGTTTGCAATTCCCCCAGGGAGGTGTGTTTGATTTCTGGGATGAAACTAACGAGTTTGCAACTTCAAAAGAAATGGTATACCTTCATAAGAAATACTTCCTCAACAGACAAATTGATAATTGGAGTCTTAACATAAGGAAGCCTGATTCAGCTATTGGTACACTGTTGTGAAGAACCATGTGTTGTTCCAACAGAAAGAAACAATAATAGTGCACGTGTTTCAAGAATGCCTTGAAGGTGGACCTGGAACATTACGTTTGAGAATTCAGTATAGGAATCCATGTGAGATTTTGACTTAACTGCAAATGCAGCACAACGTTTAACTACTAGAACGTTTCTGGGCAATTTATCATATAATACATTTGTTCAGGTTTATTATTTTTGCCATGCCAAGTTGTGGGCCATTGACAATGTTTGAGGGCAGGACCTCTTTTTATCTGAAGGAGATTTAGTTTTGCCAATATTTCATCGTAACTGTAGATGACTTCCAGGAAAGAGAAACACATTACAATGTTGGTCCATAGTATCAGCTGCATAATTCTGCTCCAGAAACCTGACTTGCCCACAATGAGCTCAATTCCTGGAAGACAGTGTCTGGCAGGTGTGGTTGTTCACTCTACCCCACTCAGTGACAGGCCTGTATGATATCAATCTTATGCAAGAATCCCTCAAGTGGGAGGTTCTTCTTCAGCAAATGGAGTTGCTCATCGATATGATGTCTATATTTAAAAAAAAAAAAAAAAAAAAAAACATTAGGTTTGAATGAAATGCTTTCGTCAAAGAAGGTGCCCAAGTTCTTGACAGCCTCAACTGGCTGTGATGTATACCATATCACATCTATCTATTACAAAATACTGCAGCCAATTCGGCTCTTGGAGTCACCTAACTTTCCTTCTGCCATAGTCCTTTATAGCAGCTTAACTGGTTCCCCGTGAGGTGCCGCATTAAAGTTAATATTCTTTGCATTGTACACCGTGCACTCATCACTCTGGAGCTGAGTAATGTCAAACTAAACTGACCATTTACATCCCTGCTAGGTCACTTCACTCTGTCTCACAGAAATCTTTTTTTTTTAAACTTTATTTATTACTGAAATGTTCGCATGTAAGCAAAAGACATATGTCCATCATACATAACAGTGTATGTATATAGCACATTGTTTTATGGAACTTATTTTAATATATACATATGTAGGGGGAAGAATGAGGAGGGGGGAGGGGGAAGGGTTTTAACCAGGCAACGGGCCTTTTCATACCCCCAACCCCCACCCTCACCATCCCCCCAAACGGGTGGTGTCTCCCAATAAACCATTTGCTACTTTGCGGTAGAACTTGAGGGAGCGCGGGGGCAGCGTGGCCCAGCCTCCTCTCCGGGACTATATTCAGTGTTCGTGTGGAGAGGCACAGTGCTGCCTTGTTTGATGTTCAAGGTGATAAGTCTAGTTTCTTGTCAGGCCCGGTGTATAGGAGTTTGTTAGTCAGGTCCCTGTGGGTATCTCCGGGATGTGATTCTCTATGTATGCCATAGCATCGGCTCGTGAATCAAAGAATTGTGTCTTGTCCGCGTGTTGGATGCAGAGCCTTGCCGGGAGCATCATGGCATATTTGGTTTTACGGTCTCTCAATGCTCTCTTCACTGAGTCAAAGGATCTTCGAGCTGTCTGTAACACGTCGAAAAATCCGGATTTATATAGATTTGGTTGGAATCGAAGGAGAGGGGGCCTTGTTCACGTGCCAGGCGGAGCACCAGGTCTCGATCACGATAATTGAGTAGCCTTGCTATTATAGTGTGTAGTGGTGCCCCCGGCTTGGGAGGTGCGGTAAGTGCTCTGTGTGCTCTCTCCACCAGGAACTGTTTGGAGAACTGTGCCTCCGGAAATAGGGAGTGCAGCATATATTCAAGGAATTGTTCCATGGGGATATTGGGTTTGCACTCTGCCGCCCCGACCACCCTGATGTTATTGCGCCTTGAGCGGGATTCTAAATCTTCACATTTGTTTTGTAGTGACTTGAAGTCTTTCTGGATGTTTTACATGGTTTTGCCTTGTATAATGGTCGTGTCTTCAAGTGCTGAGACCCTATTCTCTGCTTCTGTGACCCTAGAGTTGACTTTTTTTATATCGGCTCGGATGTAGTTGATATTTTCCCCTATGTCATCCAGTTTGGTGATGATTGCCGCAAACTCTCTTTCCATGGCAGCCATGTATGGGGCCATTTCTTGTGCAGGGGGATCTGGTGCAGATGTTTTAGGGATTCTGCGTTGTCATTGCCCTGTTCTTGGTTTGCAGAGTTGGCAAATGCATCCATGGGACCCCTTGTTTTGTTTTTATTTTTGGTACCTTCAGCCATTTTTGCAGAGGGTGGACGTGCAGGTTTTATTGCTGGTGGATTTTTATTGGGTGCAGTGTGTTCTGCAGGGTATTTGACCTAACACACTATTTCTGAAGGTATTTAGTTAAGTGTTCAAGGCTGATAGTCTATATTGTGTCTTGCCGACCACGTGGTTCCCTTTCCCACCGTCTTTTGGCAAGTAGTGGCTGGATATATTGGCGGCTGTATTATGGGTGGGTTAGTTTCTGACCAAATATTTATCCAGTGTCCAGGGGGGGAACCTAGTAAGGGGGGGGACCCAGCCCTGTGTTTTGCTGATTAGGGGTGGATTCTGGACAGTCATAGGCAGCTATGGGACTGCGCCTGCCCGCCGCCGTGCACATACCTTATTCAGTGCATTTCATTGGTCTTGGTGTCTTCACTGGTGGCGGGAGCGGGCCACCCCAAAGGCTGGCTCTCGGTGTGCAGGCATGTGGGCCCGCTTCTACCTGGGGGGCCAGGCCGTGGTCGTCTCTCCAGGGTTCACCAGGGGTGCTGTATAGGAGAGAGGGTACGGTCCCGCCCGGGATGAGGATCAGGCAGGGGGAGATCCCCAACAGGGAGCAGCTAGACGGGGTAGAGATTTTGTGCCAGGGAGCGTCAGAAGGGTGATTCGATCCGGCCTCGGGCGGCGCAGCCCCGTGTGCCCAGCGACCAGGTGATAGAGCGGGTGGTGGGTAAAGCTGTGCCGGATCCGTAGGAGGCTCCAGAAGTGCTGGGAGGAGCGGTGCCGGGAACAGGGCGGTACGGCATGAGTTCCGGGCTGTGCAGGGTTGTGTCCGCTTCGTACTGGCATGCAGGCTGAATCAGCAGTTGCTGGTGCCGGCGCCCGTTGTCGACTCTCGGGTTAGGTGAGACCTGCCTAAGGTTTTGTCCGAAGCCGCGCTGATTGCCAACAGCTGGGGCACAAGTGTTCCTTGCGGCAGGGGCCTGGATCAGGCGCCGACTCGCTCTGCTGTCAGGCGGGACCCCTCCCCCACGCAGTCGCATTTCTCGATAATGGGTGGGCGGATTTCTCCCCTGCATGCTCCAAAGTGTGCAGGGGGGATCAGACAATCCCTCCGGTGTCTGATGCTCACGGCATCAAAGTCTATCCGCAGGATTTTTAAATTCAAGAGGTTGCTACTCTCTGAGGACTGGGACTAGGTGGCCATCTTGTTCGGTGCATCACATTGCCCGTCACAGAAACCTTTGATAGTGCCTAGATTTTGCAGAACAAGGGCGGGAGGTTCAGCTTTGGGAAATTGCTTATCATCCTGGTTTCTGCAAAGCTCTAAAAACGTACCTAGTCTGATTTGTTTGTTCTTGATCTTCCTTTCAATGGCTTTCTCACTGGCATGCTTAGCGCCTAGATGCCTTCAGGCCTTAGTTAGTCATTTATAATACTGTTAGATTATATTACATTACCACTCTCTTTGTAGAACAGAGATGGCATTACTATGGTGGACGATATTGAAGCAACTGAAAATATCTCATTAGTCCACAATGTTACAATGACACATCTACCCTAAAATAAACAAAACTTCCTATCTAGTAATAGTGGCATAGTGCATAGTGCCTACAATATACTTTCTACCCAAAATTGATAAGAAATGTGATCAATTCCCAAATCTGTTCATGGGCCATTTGAGAATTGTCATGCATGCATTAAAACCTACAACAGGACTTGAAAAACATGACATACTATTGTAAATATAGATGTAGATATCATATTCATTATTTGGACTGGGACTCAACAGCAACTAGATATTGTTTTCTAACAAAATAAACAACTATACATTTAGAATACGGCTAACATGTACATTAAGCACAACTACAATAAATATGCATATGAATATCAAGATCAATAATAATGATTACCCAGGTGTATAGCACAGGGAGTCTTGATTCTATTAAAGACACAGAGATGAACATTATTTGTATTTGTATTTATGGAATTTTACATGGTGCTGTAAGCTTTACATGGAACAACAGGTAATACATAAGAAGCAATTCAATATACGTCATGAGTCAAAATAACCAAGAACAATATGCAGAACAATTTGCCGAGTTCAATAGCGTAAAACATGAGAAGGATAGAACAATTGAGGGAAATAATAGTGAACAGACAGGTGGGAGATTGGAGTAGGTGGGATTTTAAGGTGGTGCGGAAAGATGAATAAGAGGTGATGGAGCGATTAGGAAAGGGAGGGAATTCCAGTGGAGTAGGGCAAGCAGCTGGAAGGAGTGGAAGCAGGATGGGGCACATGCTGTGGGTGGGACAGTGAGTAAGAAGCCATCAGCGGAACAGAGTGGGCGAGTGGGGGAGTAGAATGAGAGGAGGGAGGAAAGGTATAGAGGAGCAAGATCATAAAGAGATTTGAAGACGAGGCAGAGGAAGTTGAATTTGAGCTGAGAGTTAAAGGAGAGCCAGCCTAGTAAGGAGAGTGAAGGGGAGATGGAGTCATGAGGAGAAAGAGAACAAAGAGAAAGGATTGGCAGAATGGTAGAGGAATTTTAGGGGGGCTAAATGTGAGGTGGGGAGACCAAAGAGGAGAGCTGAGCAGTAGACATTATGCTTATACCTCTGTAACGCTACTTTCCAGCAGCCCTTCAAATCTCAGAAAGAAGTCCATAAGGAATCCAGGGGGGTGCCCTCATCCTCTGATTCAGACACATATTCTGCAGCTACTGGCTTGTAGAGTTTCGGGTCACAGTGGAATATGCTGGAGATTTTGGTACAAGCCACTCCATTTAATAGGGAATTATTGGGCCTCTTCCACCCTCAGGAGCTATGGTGCCGAATGACAACGGTGGGAAGATTGGTGCCAGCAGCAGGGTGTTCATCCCATTTCGACCCCTATAGTTCAGGTGCTCAATTTCCTAGCGTCCTTATCACAGGGTTAGAGGGCATTCTCCACCAGCCAAAGGCTAGTGGACGGTTCCCCTGTTGGCGAGCACCTGGCAGTAGTCTGGCTACTTAAGGGAGTTAAGATGTTTGAGCCTCCAAACCCATAATACACCACATTTTGGGACATCAACAAGGTATTGCACTTCTTCACGTAATGCCCAGACAACTTTCAGTTTCAGGCAAGCATATGACAGGAAAGCTTGCTATGCTGCTATGCTTATTGTCATGCAGAAGAGTGTCCGATGTCAGGGAACTGGGGATTGACAGAACGTTTTTTTATCTGGATTATGTGACATTTAGCATCGCATTTAGCATCAGCAAGCGGACAAAAGGAAACTCGGACGTCATCTCTTACCCATACTTTCTGGATAATGCTAGATTGCACATTGCACAGTGCATCAAGGTCTATCAGAGGATAACCGTGTGAGTTAGACCGCAGGGCATATCACAGATTCCAATTGTGCTTATGAGGACTTTTCAAGCAGTGGCAGTGTCTACCATAGCCAGGTGGGTGAGAGAAATCTTGATGCTGACAGGTACTGATACTTCTGTTTTTGGTGCACATTCAGTCAGGAGAGCCATGGCATCTAGAGCCTTTATGGTTGGAGTGTCTCTGCAGGATATACTCAAAGCGATCGACAGGTTGAGCAACTCCACATTCAGGACACTTTACTGTAAACCAGAATCTGCTTAGCATCAGCAGTAGTAAGATGCTTTGAATACGCATAATGCTCTCCTCCGGTCTTGTAATAGAATGAAGATTACCCAGTCCTATAGCTCAAGGAGTCTTGATTCTATTAAAGACACGGAGGCAAGCGTTATCCTGCCCAATAAAATACACAAAAGCGAAGGAGTGGTCATTGTTAGAGTTAGTATGAGTGGAATGTTTTCTAGCATATTTCCAACTATAATGATACGTTCTCTGTTGCAGGAGATGATCAGAAGAGTGTGTGAATTAGCATGAGGGAGGAGTACAGGGATGCAGGAAAGTTCACAGATGTAGCAAGACTTGTCCTTAAGTTGCCAGGATGTAGAGATATTCTGCTTTCCCAGGTTGGACCAGTTATGACATTCATGTGGATCAGCTGTTTGCTTTGACGTTGGGTACAATTTATCAAAAAGAACAAGAAGGGATCCCGACAGGAACTGACATGGGAGAGTCTGGAGGGACCTCATTGGTTGGATTGTAAAGAGGAAACTTCTAAAGCAGGAACAGACTCATGGGAGATAGAGTTTATCCCTAACAGTTTACAGTTTGTTTTGAATAAGTTAGAAAAGATTTTGGAAAATGTTTAAGAGGTTGTTTTATGGTTTTTGTTCTAAGAATTTGAAAGGCTGCTGGATAATAGCATTAAAGAAGTATACGCATTACGCTCACCTCCAGTCTTGATATAGAATAGGACTGATACATCAACCTTTATCAAAAATATATTTTTTAAAACAAGTGAACACAGTACTATACGCCACACACGTTCATAAATGTAGCACAATCTGTAACAAACCGAAAGGAAAATTCACAAAGTCTTGAAACTATAGCAACAATACATCCATCAACACTGAAGTAGGTATGATACCTCAGAGATTCTTGCACAGAGGTTACAAAAGGAAATATTTGAAGAGAATAGTACAACATGTTAAACTACTAGAAAGAAAGAGCTTACTTACACCCAAAGTTAAAATTAAAGATTACCAACAGTGAGATACCATAAGAATTATCACACCATACTCAGCTCATGCAATGGTACATTGCAGCATTTTAAAAAATGCTGCAACATTCTGATGGTAGAAACTGATGTACAAATTGTGTTAATCAGCAACCCTTTAATTTTTTTTTTATAGAAGAGTGATAACCATTCAACAGAATCTGAGCTCTAGCATGGTGTCATCTAAATTTTCACAAACAAATACATGATTATCTGTTGATCTGGTGGGTTTTCACATATGCAATGTCAAAAACAAACAAGTATACAGCATACAACAACAGAAAGAGTATCATACATCAATGTATCAACTGCAGAACAATAGTTTTAATCTACATTATAATTTGCATTTATATGAAATTTTATGCTTGTAATACCATTAGAGATTTAAGATGCAGAACCAGTGCACATATTTGCTGTATGCAAACCGACAATATACAGTATACATTATGTGAAGGCATTGTGAAGCAAGACACAGACAAGAGATTCACTTTTCTTAATAAAGAGTGTTTTATTTTATATGTCAAATGGATTAAGGCCTAACATGCACTAAACTAAGGTGGGATTTCCCTACCTAAAGAAATAAGGATAGTATGTGTCAGTAGTTCAACTTTAAAGACTGTCTGTGACCAAAACCTTTATTTGCCCCCACAACTAAAGATATACAATGTGTAGGGAGGTCAGCACCAAATGAAACAGTGTTCAAAATAAAGTTCTGAGCTTCTTCCAGCTCAGCTTGTTTCAGCTACCCCTTCGCCCAAGTTCAAATAGTTCCACAAAATAGGACTCAGGGTTCCCCTCCCCAAGTTCAACACAGTTCCAGGTTATCTCAGGGTTCCCTTCCCCGAGTTCAATACAGTTCCTCTCAGTTCAAGTCTCTTTATTTTCACCAATGTCATTAGCGTCACTGTACACTCTTTTTCCCAATGCTTCAACACTTGTATCACACAGCCTTTGTCTTTGGGCTTTACTTGGCTCTTTCTCAAGTTGGGCTACTCAGTCTAGGTGCAGTAGTTGGACCACATGCTTTACCCATTGCAAGCCACGCAACTGATAACCCTTGGCACTTTGTGATGCTATTTGTTCTTATTGATGAACACCAGTTTTCCATCTAGCACCAGTGTTGGCACTTAACACTTGCTGTATATTGACAATCTTTTGGCTTCGCCACAACTTGCATTCAACTTGTTCTTTTGGTGTATGTCTTCTTCCACCACCTGGCATTCACCTTGCCCATCTTAATCAACTTGCCTTTTGCACTTGCTTTTCATTCAGTTCAACAATGTGTCTTTTACACTTGCTTTTAATTCAGTTCCTACATATTCATGACAGATTTGACTTTGTTTCCCAGTGCTTTCAGAAAACGTCACTCCTTTCAACATAGCAAGTTATTCCACTTGTGCTATAATTTCACATGATTTCCATATCTTCTCTTTAGTTCGGTATTCAATATGCTTTTGTATTCCTCAGAATTCTTGGCACCTTCTTCACAGTTCATTATTCCTTCATTGTATTTCCCAAAACATTTGGGAACTTATTCATGATTCATCATTTCTCCATTCGGGTTCCAAACCCCCTTCTTATAAGCTTTTTCGCTGGTTTACAAACATTAAGTGTCTTAGAAACACCAAAGAGCACCCCCGTATGAGTAGTCTGTGTCTCACACTCACCAGAGATGCTCTGCTGTGCATCTTTATGCCATTCTCCACCCTGCTCTCTACTCCTGGATAGGGATCAGGGTGCTCCAGCAAACAGCACTCACATTAGGAAAACCTTTGGGCACCATTTTGCGGCTTTCAGGAGTCCTCCGTGTTCCCTAGCTCCAACTGGGAACATGTAGCACAATCAATTGCTGGGGCTCTGGTCCTCTCACAGCCTGCTCGGGGCGCAGCACCTCTCTCCTCCCTTGGGGACACACAGCGTCCTCTCTCTTGGTACTGTTCTAGCCAGCTTCTTGCAACACATTTGACACTTTCTCTCCCGGCAGGCTCTCCCTCTGGTTTGCTGCTTGGGTCTCCTTTTAAACACTTGTAGCCTTTGAATAGGTTGCATGGGCGAGCAGTTTGCCTGACTCTCATTATAGCAATGTACTAGACATGCCTAACCCTCCACAGGCATCATCCTCATCTCACTACCACAGTGGTGAAACTGACTAGAAGTGTGCATTATTCCTCATCGCTGCTTCCTCGTCCCGGTCTTAAAGGCATATTATTGTGGGACATGGTGTGGGTGTGTGTGTGCAAGGGTTAGGGACTGGCAACACCCTATGAAGGAAAGGTGAGGATAGGATTCATTCTCATAGAGAAAAGGGGGATACCATGCCTCACCTGCTGACATCCTCTCCCCACTCCTGAGGTCCCTCCACTCAGGTGGTCCTCCTTCGCATATCCTCCTCCAGGTTCAGGATCCAAGGGAGATGGCCTTTCCATGGCCGGCAGGGAGGAGGATTTCTGGGACAAAAAGAAGTCAGGATGCCCTCAGGTTCCTCAGATTTAACAGAACACTGGTATCTTGAACGTCATTATTTATTATTATTATTATTATTATTATTATTATTATTATTATTATTATTATTATTATTATTATTATCATGATGGCAATTTCACTGACTTGAGGTTCTTTGGATTCCAAACAGCATGTAAGACCATAAGGGCGGGAACAGAGAAGGGCGTATAAGAGGAATGCAAGCTGACTTAATCTTTGATATACACGCAACCTAAAATGGTTTGAACAAGGATACTGAACTACATGTGTTTGGACTAAATAAGCTGAGTGCCATGCCTAAGCCAACTCTCAAGCCAACTAATAGGTATTGATCATATTTTAGTGAAATGATGATACTGGATATCATGTCTATGAGGATTGTATTGCAATACTGGTATGTCTTACTTGATGGAAACATGCAACTACATCTGCATAAGACTAAATAATCAGCATGGTCAATATACCTATGGCGTTTGGAATCCAGCAAAACAGAGTTTTATAGAATTGTTAGACTTATTTGAACAAATGAAAAGAACAGTAAACTATATAATTGTAATGATTGAGGATAAGTTACCTCAATGCTGGATTGGCATAACACAGCAAAGTAGACATGATTAGGGAACTTCATATATCAAGGAATAGTAGCACTATGTGAACTGACAGATATACCTGGGAGAGAAAGGTTCATATTCTAAATACCATGACATGCTAAGCATAATAATGCAACTAGACAATTCATAAAGAGCATGCGCATGAATCGGCAGTAATGTCATAAAGGATAAAAACAATGGTTATATGTTGAAGTAGATATATACTACAGTAGCACACAGAGTATGCTGATTAATGCTATATTCATAGACTGCACCTGATTCAATGACATAGGAGGATTTATAATATAAAATCAACATGTATAGAGTATTGAATAAAGCTCTTTTTGTAAATTATAAGATTTTCATCATCATGTAACAGACAGGGAGGCTCATCTCAAAGTGGTCCTATGACTATTTCTTTGATTGCCTATATTAAACTGGCATACGATGGGGTGCAATGCAACATTAGACTTCAGGTAAGAAGTGATTGGAATGCCAGATGTTTGCACACTCTACCAGGTTACATTATTTCAGAGGTGACTTCTTAGAGAATATTTGAAGATTTCTAATGTGTTAATAGAACTGACATGAACTCTTCAATACATTACTGAGTCTCCGTGGGCAATAAATGCATCACAGGCCTGGATAGAAAACATTTTAATTAATATTTTGACTTATCATCAGGATCACTTCATATGAAGTAACAACAAGCAGTAATATAGCATGTACATGATGTTTTTCTTCTCAGATTCAAAAGATGATAAAGGGTGCATTTTGTAAAACAATAACCATATAATTTGCGTGCAAGTGAAGGATTATGAGAAAGGAATGGCATTATTAAAATACAGTTCACCGATGTTTACTAAAAGGGCAATATTGTAATCAAAAGTAGCTCTAATTACACAAAATCAAAAAGTAACACATAGCAGAACATTAGTGGCATGTTTATTAGACAGCATAATGACATTCAAATAAATACAATTTGCTGTACAGTTATAATCAGGGTGGGTGTACCCATAATGCAGGCTAATGATTAGAAAACACAAGGTACTTTACAAAGGTTTATTCAAGAGGGCTATTACTTAAAATAATATTTTAGGCACATGCAGATATAAGGACTGGATCCCCAACTAGAAATGCTTTGTTAGATTATATATGTAAACAGACCAAATCACAAATGTAAGGTGGGGGCAGTGGGGGACTGATGGCAAAGAGGAAGATTGGATACCGGGTGCCTGTGATGCAAAATAGTTAGGTGGGATTATTTATGGTTCTGTGATGAGGAAGAGAGAGGTGGGGTAGTGGCGGGTGATGACAAGGAAGGGTGAGTTGAGGGAAGTGGGGGTCTGTGACAAAGAGTGATGTGGGCGTACTGAGGGACTGTGACAAGGAAGAATGAGGTGGGGTTAGTGGTGGATTGTGGTAAGGAAGTGGTAGGTTGGCTAGTTGGGCACTGTGACAAGGGAGTGTGAGGTAGCGGTAGTGGGGGAAAATGATGAGGGTGGAAGATATGGGGGTAAAGGTAATATTACTATAGACTAGTGGGATGAGGAAGAGAGATGTGTGGGTAAAGTTAAGATTGCTATTAGGGGCACAGATGAGGAAGGTGGATGTGGGGATATAGAAACGATTGCTTTTGAGTACTGGGATGTGCACAAGGGATGTAGGGGTTCAGGTAGGATTATTAATGAGGTACTGCAACAAAAAAGAGAAAGGCACAGTAATGCATAGGTCTTTCCTGCTGACATCAGGAGAAAACCGAGATCTTCACTGTTAAGTCATTTGAAAAGTGTGTCCAATCAAAAGAAAGGATATTGTAAACCTACACCAGCTTCACTTGATCTTATGTTGCACACTTTTATTGCAATGTAATTTAACATATAGAAGCTTTTTTGACAAAAGTAACACCCTTCAATACTAAATGCCCTTTAATACCACCCTCCGACATATTTTAAGTTCATTTAGGAAGCAATCCCTGTAATTTGTTTATATACATAAAAAAATATGGACTGCATCCTACATTCATTTCAAATACTCATTTCCCCCTAACTAGCAATCATTGTGATTGAAACATCTCAACATATTATAGTTTCAAACTATTCACTCTTTTTGCCACTCGAAACAAATCTAGATCTTGAAAAAGTGCTCAAATAAAAAATAATTCACACGGTCCTCTAGCCCCAAACATTCACAAATCAGCCTTGCTTACCCTGCCCACATGACCCTTGCCGCCAAATGTCCATATTTATATCATGTAAGGGCAGTTTCCAAAAACGAATGTCGATCATGAATCTATATCTGGCTGTGTGCCATCTATGGATATTTCATCTTTTCCTTCTGAAAAACTGCTTTGCTGCTGTCATGCAATTGAATTTGATCAAGGCAATTTTGCCAGCACTGTAGCCTCATCTTGCTATATAACTATATCTGAAAGGAGAGTGTTGCTCACAGCCTTCTGGTTAGGCGTTCAAAACCACCTATCCTTATCGTAGGGGGGAAGGGCTGATAGCAAGGTACAGTTAGCGCCACACATGCAAACAAAAAAATACTCTACACATAAACGCAGAAAATATATAACCTTAATTACATTAAACAATCACAGTTGAAATACTTACTAGAAAATGTGACACAAGACATCTAAAGCAGTAAAGGGCCTTGAAATTGAGCTAGCTCACTCTTAGAACCATTTGGGTAAATGGTAACAATGATAATATACATTGGAGCAGGTGTGGTAACAGAAGAGTCATTGGTACTACTACTGGCAGTCACGTGTAAAGTCGAAAAAATATTTCCAAGGTCTGGAAAGAAAGAAGTCCACAAACCACTCTTAAGTAAGCAACAAGAGTCAGTGGAAATGATGTAACAGTAGCTAGTCAAATCAAAACATGAAATGTTTAAATAAAATAGTAAAAAATCTTGGTATCATAAGGAGACCCAGATCAGGCAGACAAATAGGGGAAACAGGTACCATTAAGCAAACTATTTTCAAGTTTATATTTTTAATGAACATTCAAATGCAGTATGTTATCCCGCAAACAGTTAATTAAACACACAGGAATGTGCTAAGACCACAGTAAATGCTTCCAAAAAAACAAGGGAGCATCCAAAACAAACGTATATTACATTTTGCTAGGTCAGTAATTAAGTGTTATTATTTTAGGGAGTCCACAAGGTTTCTTTCCATGAGAAACAACAGCAGAAAACCAAAGAAACTCAAAGGAGGGCATTTGCAGACACAAGATCAAACAAGCTCACTAGCATATTGCAGTTGCTATTGGGGCCACAGAAAGCACTCTGCAACTGAATATAGGACATCCTGGTGGAAAGGAGCAACGGGATCAGAAAACCCAGGAAGACACCTTGGGTTGATGTCTCGAGAGAATGAGCTCAGGGAATATAGGTACACAAAAATAATATTACATTGAGCCTAAATAGAGGCTGGTTTGTGTCGCTGGTTCCAAATAGTAAAGACCCAAGAGATGGTAGGACAAGAACAGGAAGAAGTAGGAGAGTTATACAGAAGCACAGCAATTCTACCGGGACCCAGCAAACATGTCTCAAGTGACTGGGAGGACATAGATCATCCAGGTAGTACATAGATCACACTATGACGTAATACAACGTGTGACCCAATGAGCAAGGATGAAGCAACATAGCAGCAAGCCACTCAGAGTTGTAGCAACGGGGGAAAGGGGTACTCACTGTTTGACCAATAAATGTAACAGGGACAACATATCTTCAGGAGGTCATCTGATGCTGCATGGTTTTGCGTTCCTGCACTTAAGGCTGGAATCGAAAAAAGAGGCCAAAAATGTGTCCAGCTATCAGAGAGAGAAATGCATCCATAACTGGGCAGGGCCAAGCCAGGATAGCTTGTACAAGAATCCTGAAGAGCAGACAATCTCACAACCAGTTTTCTAATTAAATTATATGGGTGAACATCATGAATGGTGAAGAGTTTTCCCAGATATACACACTCACACTGGGGCAGGAGTAACTCTGTCCACAAATACACAACTGCACAACCACAACACACTCAATGTGTTAACAGTCTGTCTATTAGAGCTGACCATACAAAACTGCAATAATCCGTAGATAAGTGCCAACCCTCCAATCATTAATAATACAATTCATGCATGAGACGCCACATAATCCCTTCAAAAGAAGCCAACCCTACTTAAAGGGTGTGTATTCTAGACAGGAGACAATGTATATGTTGAAATTCATTAATTGTATTCATCAATCACATATCGTCATAGAACAACATTTTACAAAACAACCCATGAAACACATTGACAACACATCTATTAAAAAACAATTTTAAATACACACATATCGCACCCAACAGTGACCTCATCTCACACATCATTTCTCACATACTCTTTCATCCCCATTCATACAAACAAACTTTCGTACTTATGCAAAGACCGCACATTTAATAATTCTGATCTGTGATCAGAACCCTCATCTAATTGAGTTAATTCCTTATCTACTAAAAGTGCATAGTTGACAGTATTTTGAAAGAAAAACATACGGTAAATGTTCCAAAAAAAAAATCATTTTTGAACATATATCAATTACCACATTATTTTGTGTAAACCCAAGTTAGAGCCAGCTCTAGGAGGAGTGGGCTCTATGGTAATGTCTACGCAAGTTTCGGGCTACCAGACAGACCTGTACAATTTCTGTCTAGAGCACCTCATCATGACATATACATTTAGAAAAAACAAAACAGTTATTTTTGCAGTGATTCAAGTTGGTGTGAATTAAATGTTGTCCAAAGTTCAATTTGTAATTTCTTCCAATTTACAGAGTCCCATGCTTCTGTAGGCCAGTTGTGTTACTCGGGAAGCTACTTTGTGCCCAGGAGAGAAAATAAGAAAATAAAAGAGAGAGAGATAAAAACATTGGGGCTGATTCATGGAATTATTTGCGCTGAAAAACAGAGATTTGTGCGCCATTCTGCCCGCAAATCCCCGTTTTTCGCCACAAAAATTCCATGAATCAGCCTGAAAATGTTTACAATCCTTCTCTACAACACCCTCCATGCCCTTTTGGACATATATCATGGCTTTTATAATCATAATCATTCTATCTTGTCATCTCCATGCCCCTAAATACCCCAGGTATGGTCCTGTCTGGGGTATTCCACCCATATTTTGGTAAGGAAGGCAATGTCCTCTCCTTAAAGTTAAAAAAGGGAAATGTTGTTGAGTCCTGCTGTGCGTCAAGCCCCCCAAACAAGAGAAAGCAATACACACAAAAGGAGGAGACAAAACAACTCTTGGATAAAACAACCCCTCTCTCATTCCAAGCCCTTGATTGGACCAAATTTGGTGTATGTGGTTAAAGAATTCACACTCCCAAAGGTGAGGCCCATTAAGATGTGCCTTTTCACATTTTAATGGTAAGAAAGGTGATTTTCTCTCACCCATTATCTTGTACAGGTGGGACCGGGATAGAGCAGCCATCAGGGAACCCAAAGGCTCTCACAACCCGTGCCTGCCGCTCGGGTGCACCCACATTGATGTGACCACATATGAATTAGCCCCAAGCACTATCGCAGCTCTCTTACCTCAATTGTTCATTCGTAACAGCATCCCACGGTGCGTTTTCATGTTCCGCTCTGTGCCTCCCATATACGCGTGTTCAGGTAGCCATGCCCACATATGTAGGTCACAATTTGAATTGCCGGAAGTAGGAACAAGGCCTGCATCTAGCTAGCTTTCTGTTATGTCTGTGTTTACCTTTGTTTGATTGGTATACATGCCTGAGTCCCTGATAGAATGTTGGTGTGGAATGTGATGAATGCTGTGTGCCTATGTGTTCTACATTTGTCAGTTGGGGCCTGGACTTGGATGATGAGGGGGCCGGTGGATGTCTCTCCCTGTTATATACTTGACTCAATTACCCCATTTGTACTTACCTTCTGTGTCAACTTAGTAAAGAAGTTAACCCAAGCTGAACAATTCCCTGTACTCATTGAGCTCAAGCATCAGTCCTAACATTGGCGACGAGGATCTTGGGAAAGTACACTAAAGGAAGGAGTAACACGAAAGGGAAAGAAAAGGAAAACAAAGCAGAAAAAGGGACAGAAAGAAGAAGAGTCCCATAGGAGACATCCACCGGCCACCCCTGGCCATAAGGTGAGCGTGCCCCGTTTGCCAGAGCTGGCAACAGACTGCGCCCAGTTTAATAAAAAGGGGGGCCGCCGCTTGCACCTTAGGGGGCATTGAACATGAAAGGACCCATACGGTCATAGCAATTAGCCCCGTTGGACGCCGTTATGGCGTGGATGTTTTCCCATCAAGAGTTACCCATTATACATTTGAGCTGGCTGGAGGATTGGCTCATAAATGTGACTGCGGGGCCCCTGGGGAAAATCTGTGAGTGCCGACAGATATTGGAACATAGTTGGAGGAGGTCCCAACAGCCACCAACTGAGGTAGCGTTGCGCGGTCAGTGCCGTCCCTGTAGGCACCAACACAATGTTGAACGTACCTCTTCTTTGCTGGCTGCTCTTCTGGTGGGCCCTAGTGTTTGCGGTCCAGGCGGCTATTTTGTTTTGGGCCTGTGCAGCACCGAGTGGACCAGGGCGAGTGAATGCATTGCGGCGGTCCAGAACAACGGTTGGAGTGGAGCTTTCCTTCCGTGGCCGCCCTCGCCATCATAATGGTGACGTCAGCTGGATGCTGGGGGAGTTGGCGATTGTGGCTGATGTGGAACGTTCTCCCCGGCATTCCAGGCCCCGGCAGCAATGTGACGGCGTCACTAAGAGGACTACGAAGGTCAGAAAAAAGGACCTTCCAATGTGGAAAACGTGCCCAGTTCCGTGTTTCTTACAGGAATATAACGTCGCACATTGAAAGTTCGGCAGCCAGTGGGCGTTATGAACTATGCATGTACTGCATTGAAAAAGGAACATTCCAACGTGACATTAACGGACCCCAGTTCTGTATTCAGATGCGTAGCAACTCTGGGCTGCAAACGTTCTGGGAGACAGTGCCTACATAAAGAATTAAATAATGTACTTCACCCAGGGTTTCAGGTTTCAGTGAAGGCTGTGATGCTGCGTGTGAAAAGAAGTGCGCAGCTATTTTGATTGCATCCAACAATCCTCCGATGTTTGTTTGGCTACAACACGGCGCGGGCATGTCATTTACTGTGGAAAACGCAGCTTGTAACACAAGTGATGCATTGATTGTGCTGGGATGAGGTACTGTTGATGTTTTTTTTTCTCATTGCAAATCGCCGGATGTTATTCGAAGGGTGATGAGACAGTGGAAAAAAAAAGCTTGGTATAAAGGGTGTTATCTAATACCTATTCATTGTCTAAATGCTGCATGTTTTTTTTTTTTGGGAGGAGCTATACAGTTCATGCTGATTATCTGCCATACCAGTTTAGTCTTTACATTTCGACAATTTCAGAGACGCTCTGCTGATGGGGTCTTTGTTTTATTCTGGTTAATAAGACATGGTGATGTATACTTATACTAAAGCGTAAATGTGGCCTTTAGATTGCATGGATTAAAATGTCATGTGAGGCCTGTTAGATCATTTTGTTGCAGAATTGTTGCTATGGCTTTCAGGGTTGGGTGACTGTGAGAGGTTGGATGTTATGTTTGTCGTGGCCTCTGTTTCAGTTTCTCATGTGTGACATGATGTGTTGCATTATGTATGTTATTTTGGCTAACCACATTTCCATTCACAGGTTCATCAAACACAAAGGACTTTGTAGGGTAAAGAATATGGACTTGGTAGTAGTGGTGAACTCCGGCTTACCATTCTTATACTCTCAGTTTATCTTTGCTTGTATGGGGAGAGCTGTGAGTGTCTTTCTGTGCTGTGCTGAGCGTGGTTGCCAAGTTTTAGGGGGACTCTTGGTCCCGGTAAAAGGTTCTGGTTCTGGTTGAACTGGTATCCTTCGCACTAGGTGCATTCTGACTATTTGGTGTTTCGGTGGGATGAATGGTCCCGGTAAAAGGTGGGATGTATGGTCCCGGTAAAAGGTTCTGGCTCTGGTTGAACTGGTATCCTTCGCACTAGGTGCATACTGTCAATATGGTGTTTCGATGGGATGTATGGTCCCGGTAAAAGGTTCTGGTTCTGGTTGAAGTGGTATCCTTCGCACTAGGTGCATTCTGACTATTTGGTGTTTCGGTGGGATGTATGGTCCCGGTAAAAGGTTCTGGTTCTGGTTGAACTGGTATCCTTCGCACTAGGTGCATTCTGGCTATTTGGTATTTCGGTGGGATGTATGGTCCCGGTAAAAGGTTCTGGTTCTGGTGGAACTGGTGTCCTTCGCACTAGGTGCACTTCAGTGATTTGGTGTAATTGCATCACGTGCATTGTGGTGATTTGAGGTTCTTACACTGTTGCTGGGTTGTGTTTGGATTAGTGGTTCTGACATTTGTCCTAGTGTTTTGGGGTGTGTGTCCCACTCACGCTACTTTGGGAGCGTGAAAAAAAAAAAGCTGATGTTGTTACTTGTAGAGATTGGTATCCTGTGTTGGTGGAAACAGTTGGAGGTGTTTTCCTTATTATGGTGTCCTTGCACACCTTGTTAAGGTATTATGGATGATGATGGTATGGTATCTGAGTTGTTGGTTTGGTTTGGTTTTGTGAGTGAGGGCTGGTTCCCTGTGTTTGATGTCCGTTGTGGGCCTGCTACGGAGTTGGATGCATGTATGTGTTGGAATTTAGCTTATTAGTAAGCTAATTTATGGTCTGGTGGAGTTGAGCAGTTTTGCTTTTAGCATATTGTTGTATGGAAGCATTGGTGGTGGAAAGTACAGTCTGGGTTGGATGTCTCTCATGGATTGTTTCTCTAGAGTTCTTTGGCCTTCTTCCTTTGTTTCATCCTCTGTTGTGTTCCTGATTTTATAAAGGGGGAAGATGTGTTACGTCTGTGTTTACCTTTGTTTGATTGGTATACATGCCTGAGTCCCTGACAGAATGTTGGTGTGGAATGTAATGAATGCTGTGTGCCTATGTGTTCTACATTTGTCAGTTGGGGCCTGGACTTGGATGATGAGGGGGCCGGTGGATGTCTCTCCCTGTTATATACTTGACTCCATTACCCCATTTGTACTTGCCTTCTGTGTCAACTTAGTAAAGAAGTTAACCCAAGCTGAACGACTCCCTGTACTCATTGAACTTAAGCATCAGTCCTTACCACCAAGAAAAAATTCCCACTCCCAAAGGTGAGGCCCATTAAGATGTGCGTTTTCACATTGTAATGGTAAGAAAGACACTTTTCTCTCACCCATTATCTTTCAGATGTACTTTGCGCAACTGTATCACACATTGTGTTGTGCTAACTTCAAATGAAGTATCTGCATGTACTTTTATTCTGCCCACATCAGCGAGACAAATTCGTCTTTAATTGGAAAGAAGTTCATATCTATTGGCATAAACATATTAGCCCTCCTGTAAGAATCTTATATCACTGCTATTACTATTAAAGAGACCACTCTGTCATGTAATAGCATGGCACAGTGCCATGCTCTAAATGCATCTGCATCTCTGTTTACCTTGCAGGTGCAACCCTTTCCATCCATGCAAGGTTTTCTTCAAAAGGCCCTTAACTGGGGCCAGGCAGCTCAAAGGGATGTTGCCAACGGTGCACAGTTCCCATGTGTTTTACCAGATGGGCTATTGTTGAATTTTCTGTCCTGTGCTATATGTATCCTCACAAACTGTCAATCAATAAGAGAAAGCAGGGAGAGAAACCGCTTAGTGGGAGGAATAGCGAAGGAATGATTTGAAGAAAAGAGAATCCATAACTGGAGTTGGATTTTCAGTATTGCAGGGCAAAGTGGGAAACTCGCTCCATTGTTTGGAGCGAGGAAATCCACAGTCACGCCGGCCATGACCCGCCACAAGAACAGGACCCCCCAGGGACACAGCAAACCGGTTGCTGCTCCCCGGGGGGGGAACTCCAAGCGGCAGACACGGCACACAGTCAGGACTGAGAGAGAAAAGCCACTAAGGGAACCACCGGGTCTCTCAGTCGTGTTAGAGCTCACCAGTCAAACATCTAGAAATTAATTTAACACCTCTACTGGTGTGTTTTGAGGTTTCTGGGATACCCTCATCTATCTCAACTCAATGAAATAGTGACTTTTGTGTTTCAGGTTACCCTTCTATACTGGGTGTCAACCCCCTGATCCTAGTTCACCATAGACATAGACACACAGAGCCATGTAACCATTGAACCATCTTTTATTTCCTTTCCAGGTTTCGGTTCCTGGGATTTAGGCTTCGCACTGGAAACCTCTTTTACCCCCTTCATTTCATCTGCCATTTACCTGATTGGCACCACCTTCTGGTTCCACAAGCTCACCAGCACCCTCAATACCTTGCTTCATGTGGGTTTGCTTGTAGTCCTCAATATAGATGCCCCCATGTATGTGCTCTGGATCCCTCACCTCTTTACTCCACAGTGGAGTATCTGTAAACTGGTACCCCAGGAACTACTTCCTCTGTAGCAAGTCAGTTGCCGGTTCCTCTTCACTCTTACTCATCACGGTCCAGAAACTAGGAACTTTCACTTTAGGCAGTAACTTCTGCTGCGAGATGTCATCCGTCTGCTCCTCAGACCCATTGTGGTTGTGGTCTCTCCCGAGACGTTGACACATTTCTGCCTGCAATATTTAGCCATCGCCTCTTCCCGTTGATCCTTCCAAATCTTCAGTAACCTGCGTGCCCCTCCGATCTTCATAATTGTCATACTCCTCCACTTCGGCTTCTTAGAATAGTAATCCACAATGGCATAGTTTCTTCTGTGGCTGATCATCTTGGTCCTCTTCCTCAATGTCATCTCCTTTTTCGGCCTCGTCTGCCTTTCCTACTTCATCAGTATCATGTCCCTCCACTCTTCTTTTCATCAGCAGTTTTTCTGTCAGCTGCATTTGCGTGCCCCTCCTCTGCCTCTAGTGCACTGTTTTGTCCTTTCTCGACATCTGAGGGGTTGCTGTAATGCTTAGCAAATGTTTTTCCCTTGCTTAGCAAGTTTGTTCTGATTAGCTTCCATCCAGCTGGCAGCATCTTGCAAGTCATAAAATCCTCTGAAGTCGAACTCACGGCTTACACCTTTTCTTCTCTTTATCAATCTCACATCTGCTGGCTGTGGGCCTTGAAAGGTTTTCACCAGCTCATCAATAAAATAGACTGTCACTTTGATGGAAAGTCCCTTTAGCATGATGGTCTTGCTCTCCCTCACATCACTAAGGTCATGTCTGTAGTCATGCACTGCATAGTTTTCATCTGAATTGTACCCATTTTCGGATTTTCCTTCTAACACAGTCAGTCTGTAGAAAAGGCCCTTAAGTGGGAGTATCCAAGTGTCAATCCCCTGATCCCAGCTCACCATACACAAAGACACACAAAGCCATGGAACCATTTAACCATTTGTTCCCTTTCCAGGTTTCTGTTTCAAGGATCCCATAGCCCCTCCTCTTCCTCCCTTCCTTCCCTGTGTCCTTGGCTTCCTCCCTTTCCCCTAAGGTGGTTCTCCCCTTAAGGTGGACCTGTCATGTTTCATGTCACAACAGTGACAAAGGGTTCCTGGGTAGAATATTTGCAGAGGTAATTTAGGCAAAAAGGCCATGTTGGCTATTGATCATGTTTCAGAACAAAGAAAGACCACACAAAATATCTGAGTGTAGGCCTCATCAAAAGGGTTGATAGCTGTGTTGCTTTTTTGGGGACTACATAAACGGTGAACAGGCTACCGTTTAGCCAAAACTCAAAAAGGCATCTGGCAACAGAACGCTCCCCAGCACATTTTATGGGTGTGGAATCTCACAAGAGACACATTGGGGTGTCTTAGGAAAATCTCTGCATTCGTAGCTGTATTGGCTATCAAGAGGTTTTCTGTACCAGTATAAATGGTTGGGTGACTCAAAGATAGTAAAAGCGACTTAAAAAAAGGAAACTCTGGCCTAAAAGATGGAATATTGATTAAGGCCATCACTTCAGCAATAGGCAACTGGAACAACAGCACTCTTCTACATAAATAACTATTCCTGTGTTTGTTTCGAAGAATGGTAATTGTGAGACACGTTCCAGAATTCTTATAAATCGCAGTTGGAATTATTCATGTCAATCAAGGCAAGATATCTTTCTGTCATCTATTTTTCAAAATCTACAGAATCCAGATTTGGAAGCTCAGCATTCTTTCTATGTGGAAAGGACTGCACAGATCTATAGATATTATTTGCTGTTGAATATTACAAATCTCATGTCTTTCGTCTTGCATTTGCGTCGTGATAGGTGAAAGAAACTGACATATTATTTAAGACCTTGGCCTTATCAAATATTTATGTATGCCTGCAAACAATTCTTAATGCTTCCACCAAGATTTACGGATGCCAACTTCTTCAGCTGGTGCATGCATAATGTCTCTTTAATATTTGTGTATGGTATGCATGAGATATCTACTATGTAGTTGCACGTTGGTTCCATGCCTAAAACTCTTCAGACATTACAAGCAGTGAGTAGGGATGTTGGCTTTGTGAAGTGTCTTCAATCTTTGTAAAGATATGCTTTCACAATTCTTTTTTAAATACCTAGAACGCATCTGTTTGAGACCATTAGATGTGAAGTTGTAAGTTTAGTCTGGGACGTCAATTCACCAAAATGCCAGGGGTAGCGGAAGTGACATCACATGACCCTTGACACCCTGATGACATCCCAGGAAGTGTGTCATTTGACCCCGACCCAAAGTGATATTGCGGGAAGTAATGGAAAACAACCTTTCATCCGTTGACAAAACAGGAAGTGGCATCACATAGCATTATATATACTACAAAAAATATGGTTACGATATCACTATAATGTGATGTACATTTCATACAAGAATGGATCGCCATATGTATCGTTAAGATAAGTGTGTAAAGGCCCATATTACCAAATAACTGTGAATGCAAGCAGACGTCCATGACCAAATGATAATGATGTGTTATTATATTGCACTAATGCTTAAGCGCTTTATATAGAAAAAATATACACCCAATATCAACGACCCTGTTTTGGTACTCATTTATCAACCTCATATGGATGAAAGGCTGAGTTGAGGTGTTTAAGAACAGACTAAATCAGTGACTCACCTCCTGAAGTGTGCCTGAAATAAACCTTTAATGAGTCTAGCAAGTATTGTACAGAATTCCAGATAGACACATTATTTGGTATTCCTATTCTTTCTTATTTAGGGTCAGTGCTGAAAGTGTTAGACTTGTGGCACTCCTGTTCTTATTTTTCTTCTTTTTTTTTAAGGGGCAACAAGAAAGCCAGACACTCCAGACGTAAAGAGCCACATGGTGCTGGCCACAGCCCAAGAGCTTGCATTACAAAAAACAATAAAACCCCCCTTTTTTTTTTAGAGTTCGCAAGGGTGACCACAGAGGTCGAAGTGTCGACCTCTGGCACCCCATATATACCATCCCTGAGTTTAGTAGTTCATAATAGATCCATGTAAAATGAAACCTAGGTAAAGAAGAGTTGATTCCTCCCACCCGGTGTCCCTGGAAATCAGCTCAGTGACTCGAAAAGGAAAGGGCACAATCTTTTGTGTTTCTTGGGTAGCGTGTAAAGCAACATGACCATCATTGTGTAAAGATGTATTTTCTATGATTTCGTGTGCGCATCTGTGTCTTGATTTGCTGCATGATTTAAATAATGCCTTCACCTGATCATATCCACAACATACGTAACACTATATTTCATGCTTTCATTTACTCTTCGTGCACAGGTCCCTTTTTTTTATGATAATTTAATTAACTGTTGACAATCAGGTATGTGATTACATATTTTAAAGGAAAAAAGGTGAATTTTTTGCACTTTACCAAAAACCATTCCTTTGAAGAGACAGCGATTTATGGCTGCAACTATTCTTTCTTTTCAGAGTTGTTCCATTAAAAATTGTGACCCAGGGTTTCTTTATTATACCTCTATTTGTATGATTAATTCACGTTTTACCTTTGTGAAATTAAGCGAGTTGTTTTTGGCAATAAGAAATTAATATGATCCATCATTAATTTTTTAAACAAGCATTGACAATGGCAATAGTGTTGATGTTTGCAGTTGTTTATTGCATTTTACAGTAAGTATTTTGCAAGTAAGCATGGAGGGAAGGAATGAGGAGTGACAGCACAGGGAGGAAGAAATTACAGCATGGGAGGCAAAGAATGGCCGTGCCAGGGGGTGATGGTCTCACTGTGAAGGGAGGGAGCAAAAGAATAAATACATGGCAACACAAGGGAGAATAAAACAAATCCAATCATTGAAAGCTGGGCCAGCAACAGTACACAGGAGCATTGTACAACATTTGAAGAAAGGAGTGACACTGCAAATGGGGCGGGGGGTGACAGTGCAAATGGGGGTAAGAAGTGACTGTGTAAAGGGTAAAGAAATACATATTTGCTCCGATCAATGGATTGGAAACGTGGACCAGTCATGACCATGTTTAGAAAAACACTCTGGACATGTTTTTGCCATCAGTGTTCTGCACTTTATCTCAATACAATGCAAAATAATCTGGGGTAATCCTGAGCAATTACGCTCTCGCCAAAGTAACTATGCTTTCAATATATTTGTTAAACAGTATTAAAAACAGATTTTCAGAACACAGGTGGGCTTGCATGTCAGATTTCAGGGTGCTTGTACTCAATCAGGGTTCTGATGTAACTTAGGAGTGCACGTAAGCAGTGTAGCAGGGTGCAGGAATGTTTTACATGGGTTCATACGCAGATTTCCGGAGTTATTGCTGAGTTACAATTTCATATATGCATGTTATCCGGGTGCCGGATGAAGTTATGGTGTATTTGCGCCTGCGGGAGCGTGCAAAGGTAGTTGTTTTGTTTTTTTAAGGCTTTGCGTGTGGGTGTGTCGGGTGAGTTCCAAGCAAACTTGAAAATACGGTTACTTTCCGCTGTCAAATCCATGAATACGCGTGGCATGCTTTTTTATTTCTGCACACAGGCTCGCGCAGTGTCCTTCTCGGCACGTGCCGCTTGTGGGATTTCTACGCCCATTTCCATGAATCAGCCCCATGACATGTTACAATACTCCTGATTGGGAGATAATTGGTTATATAAATACCTATTGGATTACATTGGCGTAATAGAACAACAAATAACATTTAGTGCGTTGGCCGAATATGCCATATAGTTTTCAGTTCTCATGCCAGTCACAAAGTCAGCTTTCTGGCACCACTTTGTTCTGTATTGCAATTGTGTTGGTGATATTTGGTGCCACCAAAATGCACCAAAACCAAAAATGGACATAGAACAAACAGCTGCCTTATGTCAAATTTGCAGGGGCGCCTGTATTGAAAACAATAAGACGTTGAAGGTCATGCTCTACGCCCACGTCAAGTGCCTGGAGGACACAGCCTCTCTGTGCATATTTGTGCAAAAGGATTTCTCTGTGTACGTTTACTCATTCAGACTGTGGGAAAAGGATAGAAACTGTAAAAATTGCCTTTACTTTTCTAATTTCCACCACATTAGCGGACAAGTGTAAATGCTGCCTGAGAAGTAGACTTTGCTGCCGGCATTTACAATTGATTCTTATGGAATCCGCCTGCTTTTACATGTTAATAATTTCAAGCAAATTCATTAACACCATCTTTTGTGTGACAGACCTGGAAATGGAACCTGGTGAGATTTGTCCGCCTGATTCCCCAACTCTCCATTACAATTTGAGCAAAATGAGATGGGTCACAAAAAAAGGGCAGTTATCACATTTACCACCATTTTTTGTGGCCTACGTCATTCTGAAAATGAACCCCATAATCATTAGTAGAGGTGCATATGATATGATAGGTTATTTATAACTTGCTTATCACTCAGATGTTTCTAAACGCTGAACCAGTGATCGAACCTGTTTTGTGCCGTGTCGTCTTGCTTCCAAGGCGACAAGGTGAGCCTGTTGCCCCTGAGCTATCCTCCCGAGACACATGTGTAGTAATTTGTTTCTAAAGAATGCGATATTTCTTAACAATAATAAACAACAAATGCACGTTATCAAATCCAATACGTTTTCAAAACATATATTGAAAGCATAGCGACTTTGGCGAGAGCATAATTGTTCAGGATTACCCCAGATTACTTTGCATTGTATTGAGATAAGGGGCAGAACACCGATGGTAAAAAAAAATGTCCAGAGTGTTTTTCTAAACATGGTCACCACTGGTCCTCTTTTCCATTCCATTGATTTTAGCAAATGTGTTTTTCTTTGTGTTAATGTGCGCAGTATGCCGCCGGCAGCTGCACTTACCGTTATGTTAAATCGAGCAGTGTGTAACACATGAGTGGGAAAGTGCTTACTTTAGCATTAATCCGTGCCCTGGTGAGTGCTCGAAGAACCCAATGCTGCTGAAAAATAGCTAGAGCAGTCAATACTTTCTTACAAGAGCGTATACTGTTTAATGAAATCATAAATAAATAAATAAATAAATGCATTGTTACTCGGTATATATAGATTGTTTTTATTCTTTTGTATGCGCATGACACATCGGAAGAATCCTGAGTGAGCAGCGTCAGCCACTGGTTCCATTGCTATAAAATGAACGTTCTTCGAAGAATTCACCAGAAACACATTAGTTCCAGCGTTCACAAGACGTCCACACTCAATCAAAAACTGACCATCAAAATCGCGAGCATTCCGCCTCCCTGTGCGCAGATAAATGCATGTTCTTACTCCCTGGGGAGAGATGCTGTCTGTTTACAGGGCACAAGATGGTCGGTCAAGGAAGAAAGGGAAACTGGATTTACAACCACTTCCAGAGCCGTGTCGGAGGAGTTTATTCTCGTGAATGCAATACACTCTATTGTCAAGCTGTGAATTCATACATTTTAATGTTAAAAATGCCACGCAATAAAAATAAAACTTGAACTTTTAGCATAGGCCATAAAAGCAACAACACAAAAGCTATTTCAGAGCCAACTGACAGTCAGTTACGGAAGAAATTGCTGTTGTCACAATGTACCTCAGGTAACACACGCTGCAATATCCTACGCGTTAACGAAATTATTGTCAATGTATTTTACAACCCAAGCAGCAGTGGTTGAAAACTCCCATCCACCTGCCCACCATGGGCTCATCAACGTTGTGACAGTAACCTAAACAAAGATGGCGTACAGCAGATGACAGAAGCTGAAGTTGTCACTATGGACCCTGTTCTAATATTGCATTTCTTTCCCTATCGATTCTTAGCCATGCTGCACTTTATTTGGAGTAAAGAAATGCTCCAATGTCTATGGTAGTTTAGGTGAGAAGAGCGGGTGTCATTAATTCTCAACTGCCTAGGGCCGTCCAGCCAGGGCGTGCCAGTTAAGTGCAGTACAGTGAAGGGTGAAGACCAGCTATTGACCAGACTTTTTCCCTCTTTTCCTATGAGCCTTTGTTTTTTGCCTTCCTATCTACTGCAATTGTGAGAGCCCTCTCATCTTGAGGCAGGAGGCCTACCATGGTATTTGCGAGAGACAGTAATGCCCTAGATCCAGGGCGTGGGAGTTGGGTGGGCCCCAATCTCTGTTCCCCCTTTTTTGCCAGGTTGCAACTTTGATGTATCCAGTTCCATCTGTAGAACATATGCTAGACAGTGGTTTGTCTCCCTCATTTCAGAACTACCAACCCCAGAAGGGCAGAACATGCAATCCACCTACGAACGAGGTAGCAGTGAATACTGAAGCCGCAGAACTTTGCTCTCTGCTGTCCAGCAATTGGGATGCACAATTGCAGCAGGCTACAAACTCTGGAATTGGCATTTGCTGTACTGGGCCGCCATTGCAAAACACTGGTGTGTCTAAATTTGAAATGGGGCGAGGTTTAAAGGGATTCACACTGCTGTATCATGGTCCCTGGTAGCGAGCAAGGAAGAGATTGGCCTGGCGGAACCAGTGCAGCACAAAAGCCAATGGAAGTGGCAGGAGGAGTATAAAAAAGGACTAGGAGAATGGGGAGTGTAGGTTGTTCGGGTTACATCAAGGGGTTACGGAGCGGGACCAAGAGGCCAGGTCAGTGAAAGAATGGTGTAGTGGAGCATGTTGGAGACTAGCAGAGAGTGTGGTGAAAGTGATGATTTGCTGGTGAGAGATGGTGATACTTTGGTGTGAGAGTACATGTCTGGGGAATACGGTGAGAGAGTGAGACGAAGTGGGAGAGTAGTGAGTGACACTGAGTGAGAAAGGTAAATGGTAGAGTGAAAGGAGCGTAGGTGTGATAATGGTGTGATGAAGCATACTGTAGTGTGGATACTAGTGGGAGTGGCGAATATAGGAGAGTAGTGGGAGGGGAGTGCAGTTCAGAGCATAGCGTAGTGGAGCGTAGTGGAGAGCACTGAGAGTGGAAAGTATGGGAAAGCATTGGGAGTGGAGAGTACGGGAGAGTTGGGGAAGTAGAGCGTGATGGAGAGTAATAAGAGTGGAGCGCACTGGAGAGAAAAGTGGAGGATAGGAGCAAGGAGTAGACGTGAGACATAATAAAATCAGAGAAATAGATGATGGAGGGGGTATGAGAGAAAATAGATACTGTGTCGGGTAGAAGGGAAGGAAAGTAAGGAGAGACCATCAGATTATTAAATATAAGAGTGTGAGAAGGATAGGAGCAAGCGACACCTGGGCAGTTGGAAAGCACCAAATTCCAGTTTCAAACACTGATATATTTCTCGGGGAACACCTGGTTAAGATCCTTCTAGAAGATTCCGATTCCTCCCAGAGGGAGTCATATAGAAAACAGTGCTGCCTTTGGGCCCACATCACTAACCAGTCAGATTTGAGATAGTATACCGTGGGGATTAGGGAAGTCTGGTCTATGGTGGAGCAAGCCCACTTGAAGAGGAGAGAGAGAGAGGGACGGTCCTTACCTGGACCCCTTATACATTGATAATAAAACACTCTTTAACTTTCTTTGAGAGCTGATACATTCTTGATACTTGTCACCAATGTTTGGAACTAATTCATATACTATTAATGAGCCTCTGACAATCAAAGATAGCTCACAAAGAGAAGACATGCAAACAGGCCTATTCCTGCAATGCCTCAACCCTCTGGAACTACATCCGGCTGCAGGTTCGAAATGCCCTCATCATCCGCCCTTTCTGAAAAAAACAAATAATGTGGCTCCTCCATCGATGCCTCCCACACAACTAAATCCTAGATTTTGTCCACTCTTCCGCCAATAATGCAGCACTACCCCCAAAACACCCTGCCTGATACTGGCTTCCAAACTTTGTAAATGTATGTGCTGCTCTAAACTCCATTGATTGGATACATTTTGTGCTACAGGAAAACAAGTGTAGGAAAATAAAGTTGTCAAACTAAAAGCTGTGCTTTCCCTTGGCAATTAAGCATTCGAGGTTTGTGTAAAAGAGCTTAAAATAAGGCAGGCTAATTAGGGTCATGCATTTCAACTATTTTGTGAAAGAAAATAAGCAATTGGAATAAGATCATTTAATGAGTGAAATGCATGTATGACTGGCAAGCCCTGAGTTGTGTAACGAAATACAACTCTAGGAGATGCAACAGTATATAAATACCTATTGAATTTAATTTGTAAAATAAAAATCACGACATCAGTCATGATGAAATACACCAGTGTTACACGAACACGTGCTCATGTACTCAGTAATAGAAACTGTGGTGTAATCACCAATGAAGGTATGCCATCAGCTCCATGTTGCAACTCCTGCAAATCATAAACAGAACATCCCCATGAACTCCTCTGAGCCCCTCTCTGCACTCTAGTCTCATTCCCTGCGTTCACCTCTTCATTAGAAGAGTCAAAGTTCTTCCAAAAGGAAATGTTTCCCTTGGGAGGGATGGAGGGTGCTAAGTACTACCATTATATAATGAAATGAAGGTTAAGGACAGAAAATCAGAAAATCAACCCATAACAAGTTTGCTATTAACAAATGATGTACAAGAAGTGAACAGGGCCATTTTTAATGTCAATCTGTATTGCTCGCTATACACGTTTATACTTTTGTATTCACGTTGTTAATCACCAATATTTTCTCCAGTTGAGTTTTCTGTTTGTACCTATCTTTCTTACTATTTAATTGAATATTCAAATAAGGTCTTGATGGCCCAAGGTTGGGCTGCAGTACCAGGAAGTCCCTCGTGGTTTATCCGTAGTTCTATGACGGTCTGTCCTAGTGCCTAGGGGAGTTATTTTACTGTAGTGCTCTCTACATAGCTGTTAATAGACTTTACTTTACACATTATATGCTGGAAGCATAAGTGGTGCCTACTTCTTTACCTTTATATCAAACATTTGAGTCATTTCACACCAGTCCTCGGCATATCTGAGTGAGTGGGTCACTGGTAACAGAGTTGACACATTTGATGGGATTAACAAACTCTTTGGCTGTAAGCATGTCCTTAAAGATGTTGAAGCAGAGGTACACCAGCATTTAGCCGATACAAGGAGAGCCACTGCATAACCCCCTTGAGAGTTATATGAACACCTAGATGAATTCTCAAGTTTAGTCTGCGCCAAATCTAGACAGAAATGTGACTGTTAGCATATGCCACACTTAGATGGAATTTCAGAAATGTGATTGTTAGCATATGTGATTCTTAGCATGCACCACACTTAAAATTCCGAACCTAGGATGCATTGCATCTAAATAGAAATGTGACTGTTAGCATGTGCCACACCTAGATGGAATCCCACAATTGCAAGGACAGCAATGCTAACTAACCAACCAACTAACAATTCCACCCTCTGCATACACCTCTCAAACTATAACCAAACACAACCACAAGCCTAAAACGCAGCAATCCGCACAAACTTCACAACAATGCAACAACAAAACAAACCACACATAGACTTGCACAACAGCACACAATGACATGGACCATAAAACACGCCAAGCCCAGCGAAGGGACCCACCGGGCTGAGGTTGCCAGCAGCACATCACTGCTCTCTTGCACTTTTCCAGCTTATTCCCAGTAACCCACCCCCTCTCCTGCCCTTTTTCAGAGCCGTAGGTACGCCAGGGGACCACTTTGGTGGTGATAGTGCGCGGTACAAATGTCCTTTAACATTAACATTATATCCCCCAACTGTTACAATGTTCATTGCAACAACCCAGACAAATGGTACAAATGCAGCGACTTAGCAACATCCAAACAGGTGATGCAGGAGATGCAATGTTGCCTTGATGACTGACAGCATTTTGACACTCACAGAGGCTAGGGAGGAATCTGTACAATGGGGTCCGTGCAAGAGCACATTACACAATTGAATGTCCATTTCTGGGACCTCTAACGGGTAGTATATGGGCGGCACTGAGAGATTATCGAAAAGAAGTGATAGACTAGTATTGCGTTTACTTTATTATTGTATTTTAATTAATCAACTGAGATCTATTGAAACCTATATTTCAATCTGATGCATTTTCTTTTTTAGATTAATGTTTAATATTGTTATGTCTAAGTTTAAGTCTGTATGTAAAAGACTGTAATAGGTGAATTTGTTGAATAGAAATGTGATAGAATGTTTCGATTTTAGGTGGAGTTTGTGTGTTGATAATTCTATTGTGATCAGTTCGTAATTTTCTTTTCTGTGTTTGGAACTTATCGTAATGTCTGAATAGAATATTGCGACATGTAAGTGTTTGCTATTTTTAACATAGTTTCTTGTATCATTTTATATTTGTCAGTTATTGTTTTTGCAAAGGTTTTCTAATGTAAAACCAAAACAAATAATAATAAAAAAAGAACCTGCATTTTGAATCTGCCAGCCAGGTTCCTGTGCCTCCAATTTGAATTGTCATTGGGGTCATTACGTGTTTGGAGGCAGCCATGGTGCTAATAGCACCATGGCTGCCTCCAAAGCCCTGTCCGGGTCTGTGGTGTCGGAATGGGCACTTACCGGGACATTCCGACCCTGGCGGACCCGGTAAGTCCCCATTCTGAATACCATTCCCCATTCCCATTTGAGCCCCCATAGGGCTCAATGACAAGGGGAAATGAGCTAATAACGGGCCCGCAAATAGCAGGCCCGTTATTAGCTCCTTGGTCCCTTAGCGGCTCCCGCTAAGGGTACCTGGTAAAATCTGTGCACAAGGGGCCATGTTCTCCTGCCACAAAATGTCACCATCCCACCTGACGGGGATGAGGAGGAAGAGCAAAAGGCACCAGCTGTACATACCCAATGGGACATGAGTGAAGAACAAATCACGAGGCAGCATGTGGCTGACACATACTTATGAGTGTAGATATGTGGAACCCCAGAGGCTACCATATTTTGTGGGTGTGTGTGTCTGCATATGGTTCCAACTTCACCCTCACATGGATATTTGTGTTATGGATGTGCACAGCCATTGGGAATGTGGGCCATAGCAAATGTCAAGACTCAGCTTGTGGGCTAGGTATATGTTCACGGAGTGATCCATCTTGTCTGTTGCATAGATCTGTTAGACTGAATCCACTTTGAAGATATTGGAAACTCAACAGAAGACATGCTACAGAAATGTGGTCCATTCCCCTCATCAACATCACATGCATGTTGATGCACATGTCTATGTTCAACCAAACGAAGGACGTTGTCAGACAAGCAGACCGCACCACTTAAGTATATTTAGCAACAATCTAGAATTTACTCTAACACCATATAACTCATGCCTGATACCATTAAGAGGCAACTGCACAAACATGATTCCAAAGATGCAAATTGGATAACAGCATCCTTTAATACAATGTATTTACAGACATGTGTGTTCTTCTGAACCCACCTTCCCCTCCCAAAACTATACCCCAACACATTCCTGCAATCCCCAAACATCACTCCAACACAATCCCTCTACTTCCCTACACTCATCCATACATCTCCCCAACCCATATTTCCCCTATCTTCTTCCCCTCAAATTTCACCACCGGAGCCCCCTCCTAAAACATCACCCCAACACACCCAGCAACCCAATAGTGGTGAAGGTCTGTGTCATGCAGAGACAACACTGATGGCATGATTTGCTCTATTTTCCATTTGAGTCAAGGGCACTGAATGAGAATGTCTTGTTGAGTGCTTTTGAGGGTGTCCATCCACTGATTCATCAGTGATGTGCACTGAGGTGGAGGGTGTCATATTTTAGCAACTGAAAGCCCTACCATTTTTCCTCTGTGCTCTTCCTCGGGTGCTCACTCAGAAGTGTTAGGACACACACCAGGATGTTATGTGAACCTTGCCTCCCGTTTCTAGGATTCAGCACTTCACACATGTATCTGTTTCTTATTTATCTTTAGCTTGAAGTTATAGGGCCTCATTACAAGGTTGGAGGTAGCCATGGCGCTATTAGCACCATGGCTACCCCTATATCGCATACCGGGTCCGGGTTCCCTGAATGGGGAAATACCGGGCCATTCCAAGCTTGGAGGGTCCGGTATTTCCCCATTCAGGGAACCCGGACCCGGTACTTCCCCATTCCCATTTGAGCCCCCATAGGGCTCAATGGGAATGGGGAACATGCTAACAACGGGCCTGTTAATAATGAGCCCATTGTTAGCATGCTGGTCCTTTAGCGGCTCCTGCTAAGGGTGCCTGGAAAAACCAGCCGCCGTTAGTGGGACCCACTAAAGGACCTCGTAATGCGGCGGTAAGGGGTTAACGGCACCAGCACCATTACCGGTGCCATTAACCCCTTACCACCAACCTCGGAATGAGGTCCATAGACTTTGCCTTTTCAGATATTTTCTTTTTCACAGGCTCTGAAGGAACTTGTTACCATTTTTTGGGATTTAGCATTTCCAAAACTAACACCCAAGCAAATTTGATATGAACTACAAGATGTTAGTGCTTCGATAAGTGCCTCCTTCCTCTTTCGACCAGTTTGAACCTTGTCTCTCAGTGATCGAACCATCCCTATAAAAGAAGACATGTAATATGCAGACCTTTGACTGAAGGGTAGCGCTCTGAATATGAAGACAGGGATAGAAAGGTAATAGTTTGTTCGGTAATGCACATGTTCAAAGGATATGTCTTTAGAGGCTACACAGTGGGGTCTTAATGCCTCCAGTGCCATGCAAACCAGGGCATGTGAACCGAATCACAGTATTGTTCTTTGGGCCTGACAGTGTTGATCCAGGAGTCTGGGAGCTTTCTTAGGTGGTGATTCTGCATCCGGTTGGTGAGTGGGTCAACTAGGTCCAACAGGAGGTGTGGTTCAAAAAGCAGCAACGCTGCATGGCATGACCAAACGTGAAACAGACAGGCAATGACCGGGTCAGAGTACCTGACAAGCAATTCAAGGATAGAGACAGTGCCTGTTTCTGTGACCCTGGGTTCTGTGAGATCCAGTCCAAGGTCTCAAAGCATATAGTGAGTGAGCCCCTCTTCTGCCCTTCCCAGGCAGGTAGGTTGCCAGATCATGCTTTCAGGGGCTGCCACTTCAAGTGGGCACAGGCCTGATTACTAGTGTTCAGGCAGAGAAACGGTCCTCTAGGATAGGTGAAAGGACGGTCTTTCTCCCACCTCGGAGTCTTTAATTTCATCTCTATGGCAGAGGACTTTGTGCAAACTGTGCTGTAGTAAGGTTCCAGGTGAAACATTGTTCATTTGATGTCCAAAGATTATTCAACTAAGGGACATTTTTACCCCCTTATTTTGTTATTTAACCTCATAGATCGGTCTATGTCAAACCTTCTGTAAGGTCCAACCTTGGCTGCTGTAAAAAGAGACTGTGACTGGTTATGTCAGTCCAAAAGGGCTTTGTTTGCAGAAATTGGGGAGGGGCACAGGAGAATTGAGTAGCCTAAGCAAACCCAAGATACAACTTCTCACCTGATCTACCCTAACTCCTCCCTTTCCACTGCTCGTCTTACATCATAGAGACACCAGTAATTACCACGCCCCTTTTAGGTATATCCTGTCCTCTGGTGAATCATTTTCCCAGAGAGAACCAATGGTCTTCTTGGACAGAACCCAATTGGTTTGTTTTGTGCGATCATGAATCCAAAACACTGGTACACATACAAACAGGCAGTTAAATGAACAATTAGGAACTAGACTGACGATAAAATTGCATCAAAGGTGTGTAAGCTAGCACCAATGTATGTTCCCATAGGCCACCATATCAACCTATACATTGTTTATATTTAGCTATCAAACACATTTCCACCAGTCCTAGGGTTGGTAGAGTATATATAATGGAAAAGTGTATGTTACCTTTCAAAAAGATTCATGTTTTTATTCCCCAAAAAGACCAATGCAAATTTTGGAATAATACATTTTTTGGGTGGGATAAAAGTAAGTTTGTTAAGCAGGTTCTACAAAATGACTCTTAAGTCCCTGGTATCAGTGTTGCATAGTATTGAAGGAAAGTAACTTATAGCGTATAAACCTACTATTAAAATAATTTGAGATAGACAATGGGGAATTTGATATGGTTGAATTAATGTGGGACATTTTATATAATGCAGTGATATGGACAAACCATTTGTCCAAGAATAAGATGTGCAATTTAGTATGTATTTTGACTAATCATTTGCCCAATACCTGTTTCGCTGTATTCTGGAGGTTCTTCCAAACCTGGATGGGGCATTTATTCACCAAGTTAGGGTTAGAATACAATTGTATATTACACATATTTCTATTTTGGATTGCTGTATCGAATATAACAGTGCAGTTAATCTCCTGACAGGTTAAATAAGGACATCTGACTAACATAAATCATCAATCCAAGCAAACCACAATCATAACAAAACATGTATATGCTATTAATAATTAAGTGCTCAAATTATTCTTTGACAATTTGATTTTCCAAATCACTTACCGTACATTATATGAAAAACTAAAAATTGTGCTTTCGTAGTCCGGCCTCTAAGCGTAAGATGGGTATCAAACCTGTTGCCCTTGATCTATCCTCCCTAAAATGTTGTATATTCTTTCATCCATGTCAGTGTCACTTTTTTCTATCTCCATCTAGGTGGTGGCTGGCACGCGTTCTATGATTGAATGTTCTTTATTTTTTAAACCTTTGTTCTATACATGCCACTAAGAGGTCCGTTATGGACGCACCTTTCTGAAGTAGAGATGGATGTCCCTTACAATTTGTAGACAATTTGACAACCAAAATCGCGTTTCCACATTAAAGTGAACATAATGGCTGGATCACTTTTGAAAGTGCCACCATTGTGCTGCTAACGTTTAATTTATTTTCAGCAGATTGTTCGTCACTAATGTGCATGTTACACGTTGCTGCCATGTTGCCAATCTACACGGCAGTTTCAGGGATGTCAGTATACTGGGCCCAACAAAGAGAATAGATGCATGAAAGTGCTGTCTGATATTTAGATCTCACTTTCTGAGGTCGAATTGCCATATTTATTTTCTTTTTAAAAACAGTAGAGTCTGCTACACCCTCTCAGATGTTCTGTCACACACACCAGTTCAGTTCTCTGCAGAATTGTCATCAGAGCCAGGTTTGCTGTTCTGGTACTGGTGTGTCCCCCTTGGCACCCGGAATCCACAGCATGGGGACACACTACTTTCAGAACAGGCACAGCAGAACAAGGTTTCTGGTCTATTTCTTCGGGGTCCATCTCAATAGACTGAACCCGTGAAAATGTGATACACATTTTAGCGGGCTCAGTCTAATGAGGTGCACCGTCCTCTCTTCTTAGAGATGACAATTGCTATTTGCAAATGACTAGTGCCAGCTGCTTTCTTCCCCTACCCACAGCTAGGAGAATGTGCCACCCAGGGGGACCTTTGTTGCCACCAAAAGCTATGGAATGGTGTGCTGTGTCACAGGTGGGTTCACATATTCTTCACCAATGATTGATCTTGTGGTCATCCGTTGCTGTTCTTCTCTTGCTTCACTGTGAGGACTTGCTTCACTAGAAATGCTTGCTTCTCTGGAAATGCTTGCTTCACTGGAAACAGGTGCAGGGGAGAGGCCAATGTTGCTTCACTCGTATAAGGTTTGGCATTGTGCAGGTAGATCCAATTCCCTATTCATTTCAATTTAACAGCAGTAGGGCTTACATCCTCCACCTCACATGGGCCTTCAAATTGAGTGCAGCGAGTCACCACGTGCGGTGGACATAAGACACACGTAGTCCTGATTCCAAACGCTGTGCATGAGGTTCAGTGAATGGGACACATATGAAAAGACCACGTGGACACATCACAACTATCAGCAGAGAAAGTTGGGTGATGGCAGCATGTCCTAGCTTGTAACAAAATCCCAAAGGTCATCTTAAACAAGAGATACAAAATACAGCAGTCACACACTAAGCCTCATAATTGTTCAAGACATCACGTCCGATGGGAAGGTAAATGTACATCTGTAAGAAGTACATTCAGTTCGTTCCAATTCTTAAACATTTGCTGAAATAGAATATCAGCCTGCAATGAAATGAAACACATGGGTCAGGAAGGTGCAGGGTGAGGGGGACTGGATGGTCTCATCTACTTTTCCTCCATTGACTTTAGCTGCTGTCAGTAAGGAGATGTCTCATGAACCCAACAGCTGAGGTTGGCCATTGGAAACACCGAGATACAAAACCCTGGGCTCTGAGTGAGCTACTACTAGCATTGAATGTACATGATGGGTGGGTGGGTGAAAGGAGGGTCACACCTAACATTCCAGTGCTCATCTGCAAGTGTCAGCAGTTGTCTTTATTGTGAGTGTGTGTCCTGATTACTTACATCTCATTATAATATGCTATACAGCTGTTTGCTGCAAAACGCTTTGTCAATCTACTTTAACATTAAGGGCCTAATCATGGAACTTTTAGCGCAGTGCAATTTGTGCCGCGCTAAAAGTTCCATGAATTAGCCCTTAGTGTTAAAAATGAAATGTTAACATTTCACCAAAGGTCTATTGAAAGCACATTTCATAGACTGCCGGCATCGATCATAAAGGTTATACCCAAAATATAGTTCATGAGAGTGAAGCTTTAAGCTGGACTGTGTCTTTTCTCGCGGCCCCATTGAATTCCGCTTGTCTGTGTACAGCGTTTTCTGATCCCTCATTTTACAGCGCGCTTTCGGGCTAACAGAGGAGTGGTACAAAACAGAGTATTATCTCCGAGGGACGTGTTTCATTTTCTCTGCTAATTGGTGTGAGATTCGACAACAGTACCTGCGTCAGAGAGGTACATCAGAGATAAAAATAGTATTAGAGGGGAGCGAGGCACACAGAAGAAAGCATTTCACACAGACAGTAGGAGCTATCAGGATGTGCTGTCAGTTTCTGAAGTGTCACTATTCATCGATTAGGGCGCTAGCCAGCTTGTGTTTAGGTTGTATTGGTTTGCCACTTGCCCTGCCCAGCCAAGGTAGTCGCAAAACTCTGTCTTGCTGCTCCAGGAAAATTACTAATGGCCTTCAATTTCTGGTGGCTGTATTCAAAGCTTTCCAGAAACTCGTGTACTTCATCACAGGGAAGGTAGAGAACATGCTTTATTTTTTTTAAAGTATTTTTTTTTTTAAGCAGCGCCATAGCCATATCTATTCAGTGTACTTTAAGATGCAGGCACTCAAAATCAGCGTCATGGGTAAACGATCTTACATTGTTGCTTGCTACTATAGCTTTATAGACCTCACAAGGGCCGTAAAGGGAGTAAAGGGCCCTGAAGACAGAATTAAAGGCCAGAGGGTAGTGAGGGCCTTTAACAAGATATAAGGGCCCATAACGGCAGTACAGCCCGAGCGCTAGGTCTATAAAGCTATTGGAACTCATTGCCAAGCACAAAAAAGTTTACGTATATATTTATTCAAATATATGTTTTCGGGAACTTAAATATTCACTGTGGAATATTTAAGTTTACAAAAAACATGAAAAATAACATGCCACAAATAAGTCATTTTTTTTTTTTTAAAGTACATTATTCTTTTAAATAATTTAAACGAAAAAAGGGTGTATCTGTAGGAACATGTCATTTTAAATGAGGCCACTGGAGGAGGTGTAAAACTTTTAGAGCACAGTATTCTGAGCTGAAAAAAGAAAGCAACGGTCCAATTTGCAGCCTATACAAAAACTGAGGGCTATACGAAAACTCCATGCCCATACCGGCTCGTATAGCTCGCAAATTGCATTATTCACCCGCCCAGGGGTCTAATATGCATTAATTTATTTTTAATTTATTATTTTAATTTATTTAAATGTGTTGTTTATTTTAGCAAATAGCTTTTGGAGTTCCAAGTTGAGCTGCATTCATCATCAAACAAAGGTTCCAATCATTTACAAACATTCCTAAAAAATGTAATTATGCATCTAATAGAAAATGACAACTCACCTGAGAGTGAACTATACACCATTTCAAAGTGCAGAGAGTATATGTTGTCGTCCTAATTTGGACAGGAAATCATTGAAACCACACCCACCGCAGCATTTAACTCGGAAAGATAGGACCGTGGTAAGATTAATATGACATTTGAAGAAATGCCTTCTGAAATGTTTCTGAAAAATTCAAACAACAGTTTTAAAAGAATCCACGTAGATTGTGGGGAGTACTTGCTGGCAGTATAGACAGTTGGCATGCTGTTTTTTGTTTTGATATAGAGAATACAATGCCAGCTTTGTCCACACTGATTGAGAACTTTGGAAAGCTACATGGTTACAAAATCAACCAGTAAATAGGGAAGTGATCCCTCTCTAGAGAAATTGCTTGAGAGACCATAAGACTAGCTGATCCTTTAACATAGGAGCTTCAAAAGTTTGAATACCTAGAGCTCATCGTCCCGTGAAGACTCGGTAAAGGCAAACCTAGATCCAGTGAAATGGAGAGACTGCTGAAGAGCTGGAGTGAACCTGGACTGTCCCATTGGGTTCGATCTAAATCCTATAAGATGATGTTCTGAAAGTTAGTTTATAAGTTGAGAGTGCCCCCAATTAGAATACCAGGAAATTGTTGTCGAAATCTCCCTAATTTGCAGAGGTAGGCCACTAGTGCCAGGAGAAAGAACTGTGAGTTTGTTCTCTCCAAAATGTATCATCCACAGGATAAGTGTGGTTTTGGTTTGTTGATCCTCAACAGTTCTGCAACAAGAAAGTCAATGGAGGGAATGGTGTACCAGAAACCCATTGGGTCACATTGGAGATTCTAGAGGAACATGGTATAGAACACAATAAGATGATTTATGCCAAGCTGGCGGGTAGAAGAAGCAAACACATGCCCGCAATATGCAATACTAAATATGTCTTTGGAGACAGACGGGAAAGCACTTTGGAGAACATATATATGTGCATAGAGAGGCACAGCTACTCAGAATACTGAAATAAACTTGAGTAAGGGAGCATTGCAACAGCTGCTGTCCATGTCAATTGCCCCAACAAGACTACCGGAGATGTATGGTACTGAGGGTATGATGGATTGTCAGGGTCAGGAATATTGAATATCTACTCCCAGCCAAGGGAATGTGCAAGTGGTTCAGGAAACTCCAAACATGGAGACAAGTTATAGACCCAAATGAGTTCATACATGTAAGAGCTGCTAGAGAAATGATGAATGGGATTATGAAAAATGTGAATGAGGCTTTCATATGTTTACAAGGAACTGGCATGGCAAATATAGGATTACCCCTCCCCTAAGAGGAAGAAATCGGGGAATGAGTAGGGTGAAACCCTCTGTGACAAGCCAGAAAAAGGATGCAGACTCTCAGGTCATTTTGCAAGATATTTTATTTGAGTAAAACTATATGGTCTATCTTTCGCTATCCCTATGGGTGATCCCTGCCTATATTACTTACTAAGGTGCTTGTCAATCATGTGTGGATATACAAAGAAATGAGTCCAATTGCCAAAGCTAACCTCACTGACACTACCACTATAAAAAAATAAAAGACTTAAACCGGGAAAATGGCTCCCTTCTCCTAGGGATACTTCTGGTATCAGTCTGTTGGGTTCTAGATTAATCCAAAATCCTTAAAAAGGCTCTTGTGATTCCTCTGATCAATTCCTATGACTCTTCAAATGGACTCTTACTCAAATGGACTCTTACCTTGTCCTCCTCTTTGGGATTCTCTTTTGGGGATCGGATACAATATATATCTCTGGCCTGTTGTGTAAGAGGATTCAATTCAGCACTACAGCCAAGTTAACGCCTAGTCTAGAATACTGAATGAAAACCCTTATTGATATATCTTTAGGTCCAGTTCATGCGTTCTGGATGACTACCCTTGTATAACACCCCTCTCTTGGAATCCCCCTGACCCCACTGAGCCAAGAAGTAATTCTGTTTTGCAAGTTTAAAAGGTTTATTTGATAAATTAAAATATATATCACACTTTTTAATAAATTAATAATTGAATATCACACTTAATCTGATATGATAAAGATCAACAACGGAGAATCTGGCACTCGCACACTTCTTATAATCACTAATGAGTTGACATGAAATGGATAAGGTAGCACACTGGTAAATAGGAACAAAAGTATAATGTGGTAGAGGATGCTTTATGTAGGCTCAGGTGGATGCAATATTCAATGAATGCAGTACAGAAAATACGCAATATGATTTCAACCAAACAATGTAATCACTTTTCTCTGGCTACTCCCCTCCCCCCCTTGATGCAAGGCAAGGAAATGGAAGGAAAACACACAGTTCTCAGAAATGCAATCAACTGTAATTCAGTTCAATCCAGCAAGCTTAAACAGAAGTTTGAAAACACAGGCAAATGCTTTGATAGGTGCTAGCAATGAATGAGAAATATGCTGGAAACGCTCTTAATTCCCTTTTAGAGGTTCAGGATGAGTGGTATCTAGTTAATATTAGTCCAGGCTCACACTAGCAATGATGCAGGGATAGTTAGCAGGTTAAACGAATTTCTGGCAAATGAAATCAGGCAGCAGCAGTTTTTTTACATGTGAAGAAATTGCAAATCGCGGCAAAATTCGCGGATGCGCCGAGCGCTATTACAAAGGAACCGCAAGGACTATCTCTACCGTTTTGGGGTCCTAGGAAAGCCTGGGATCTCAGCTTCCAAATGAAAGTTATTGCAAGTCTCTAGCCCAAACGGTTGCGGAGATATGAGTAATTTAGTAAAGGTCGTTTTTGGTTTTGTAAATTTTAAACGCACACTTTTTCAAAATGACAAATTTTACTAGAAATGACAGGTGACAGATAGGAGGCAGTTCTACTTAGGTTAAATAGATTGAATTAGATGAATTTAAACTAAGAGATGTGTTCTGAGTTTTGCTAAGTACTCACAAGAGATTTTGAACAGGAAAGCGACTTGGTCACGATCTTCAGTCTGGTCAGGTCTTTCCGGATTCTGCTCACAGCGCCTGGTCTGGTCTCGGCTAGGCACAGCACTGCTTTCTCTCTGGTCTGGTCTCTGCTAGGCACAGCACTGCTTTCTCTCTGGTCTGGTCTCTGCTCTGGATAGATTGAAGTCTCTAGTTTGGCTTTCTGGAGTTTGATGGAGGTAAGTATGGATTTTTCCGGCAGGGCTTCCAGCGGCAGATGAAATTGAATGTCCCTATCTGTCCTGTCTGTCTGCTTTTATGTGTTTAGAATGTGGGTGTGTTCTAGCATCACTGACCCTACCTCTCTCTCAGCTTCTAATTGGTCAAACTTTCATTCGTTACTTGATTGGGGGAATGGAATGAAGTGTCATCATGATGAGGTCTGTTTATGATACAGAGAACCCACCCCTGTCAACTTTACACACAATCTATATCTGACCTAAAAACATATTTGCACAGGTACACATTTGTTTAAAATTACATATACATGGTGTGGCTGAATTTAGCCATGTCTATGTCCAAATCTGCTCATTCTAGGAGCTTGCATTCAAAGAGTGTACATAATTGACTTTTTAACTGCTTTTTCAATTTCCGACATGGACCCAACTTTACATACATGTGTGCAGGGGGTAGGGACATTAACTGATGAAGTTTCAGATTTTCAACATGCACACATTTAGAGTAATATCCACTTTTCCGCTAAAACCCCCCTGAACATACCACCGGTTCCTACCACGTCTTAAACTGTGGGCAGAAAAATCACAAGAATTATGGTGTCATTTATAAAATTTTCACATGTCCGCTCTATGAGTTATTCATCTTTTTAAAGTTATGTTCTGGCTCCAAAGGGGTGTGGTTTACCCTCAGCACAAGGTTGAATTTCTGGTTCTTTCCAGTTCTGCCAAGCCAGCTTGCTTCTCACAGGCAGTGCTCCTCCCAGCTTCTCCAGGAGGAAGCCACTTTTTACGACGTCTGTAATAAAAAACCTTTGCCTGAGTGAAGAGGGCTTTGTTCACTCTCTTGCAGAGCACAGATAATTCAATTATCAGATAGATGGCATATCCTTAGCTTGGGCAGCAAAAGGAAGGTTGGCCTGGGAACACAGTGGTGACTCAAGTTTCACTCCTGATGGGTAGTTGCTAGGCAAAATCAAGTTCCTTAAGCCAGACCTTCAGCTAACTTTTTTTGTTGCTTTTAAAATAACTTGTAATTTTACACATGCAGCTAGAATGCTGATTCTAAGTGCAAAACTATGACATTTCAACAGTTACAAAGGCATGTGACACCAAACATAGGTCACTCATTTAATCTAAACATTTTCGATTTTAGTGTCTTTAAATCCAGTGCAACTTAAACTGCTGCAATCCACAGCTCAGCCAGTCTTGTTATAAACCTTGTCTTATGATCTTCATTTCCCAGATTCTGTAGGCACACAAAACTCCATTCTGCCAATGTCTGCTGGTGTTCAGTAAATATTTTGCACATGTTGCAAGGTTTGAAATAGGCATTTTGCTTGCCTTCAGAAAAACACACCGAGTGGTTTTAAAACGCCGGCTTTTGGATAGTGGTGAGTACTGGTACTGCACTCATTTTTGGGATTTAAGAAATGAATTCCCCACACTTCTAGGTTGCATTTGGCAATCAGCATTGCCATTCCCAATGGTTTCAGACTACTGTGCGGGTAGTCCAATGGTGGTTTTAAAGCGCTTTGAAGCTAACCGGCGCTACTGTTTTTCCTTTGGCAACCCATTTCCCTCATGGCAACCCGGCCTTTCATTCTCGCACTGGTGGGTGGCAAGTGAGGCAACCATTTTGGTGGGCGCACAAACTGCGCAGCTTTCCTGGATTTCGGCGCACATGTGGGTTTTCCGCCATCTTGAATTTCCTAAGCCCACAGCACCAAATGTTGTAGCAGGATAGCTTAAACGTGGGTCAGGACACCCAACAAGTCCCCCCACGTGACTGCACTTTGAGTTTGGGTCGATGGGGAGTCGCGTGCCCAAGGGTTTTGACCCACGCACCGGTCTGTCCGCATAATCTTCTTCCTCTTCTGTAGATGGCACAGTTCAGCATCTTCTTCTCCATCCGGTCAGATCGATCAGTTCTCCTCGCCGGTCCTGATGGGAAGATTGGGCGGTACCCCGGGCCCGTTGTGTCTTTGCTCCCGGTCTCCGGATCGTCCTTCTTGGTCATCCTTCATGGTTTCATCTCTCCTAGGATGATAAAGGAAGAGCGGCAATATCTACTCATAGACGTTTTTCCACCACTGTTGAGGTAGTGGGGCGGCATATGCATTTCATCATAACGAAACATTACATTCTTATTTTGAAAAAACAAATATATAACTAAGAGACAGTTTCATGCAAATCACAATATTTTAGAGACTAGATGTGGTATGTTTTATGATTGGAACGGAATTAGTCTGATACAGTACCCGCTAGGATTCCAGAGGTTTCCTCCAGTTGTTGCAGAGTGTGCCTGGGATGGCAACATTTCAACTGGTTTATGTGGACCCACTTGTCTTCCCCCTCTGCCGAACCGCCTTTGGGGATGCGGATCTTATAGGCCACAGGGGAGATCTTATCGACGATCTCAAAGGGTCCCTTCCATGTAGGCAAAAATTTGCGCTGCTTGGCCTGGTTCCTTTGGAAGTTGTATAGATAGACCCGGTCTCCCACCTGATATTCCTTCCTGGAAGTTTTCAGGTCATAATGGGTCTTCATGCTATCAGCCGATCTTTCTAGATTCCGCTGAGCGTAAGCAAAAGCATGTTGGAGGTGTTTCCTTAAATTCTCTACATACTCATGAGTAGTGGAGGCATTTATCAGTGTCTGCTCTTGGGTCCTGTAGAGCAAATGCTGAGGAAGCACCATCTTGCGCCCAGTCATCAACTCAAATGGTGACATTTTGGTTGCAGATGAAGGGGTAGATCTGATGGCCATTAGGACCAGAGGTAATCGGATATCCCAACTTGGCCCAGAATCTGCCACAAACTTCTTTAATATGCTCACAATTGTCCGGTTATATCTCTCTACTGCCCCAGAAGAAGCTGGTCTATAAGCAATATGCAGCTTTCTCTTGACCCCCAGTATCTCCCACATCTTTGTCATTACTTCACTGGTGAAGTGGCTACCTCTGTCTGACTCAATCCTTTGAGGTAGACCAAAACGGGAAAAGATGTGGTTAATCATCAAGGCAGCTGCAGTTTCTGCCTTGCAATTTGGGGCTGGGAGACATTCCACCCACTTGGTAAACAAGCATGTCACAGTCAACATGTACTTATTCCCCCTAGCCGAGCGAATCACAGGGCCTACAAAGTCGATTTGTAAATCTGACCATGGGAGTGTCATTCCCCTCTTTTGTAAAGGCGCCCGGTGCGTGAGGGATGATGGCTGAAATTGTGCACACACAAGACAACCCTTCAGGTACTGGTCGAGGTCCTGCCCCATGTGTGGCCAGTATGCAACCTCTCTTAAGATTTCCAATGTTGTGTGAAACCCCCTATGACCGGCAGTGGCCGCATCATGGGCGTGACTTAACATCAGGCTTCGGAATGAGGTAGGAACCACCCACTGATCGTGGCCAGCTTTGGATTTCCTTACCAACAAACCGTCTTGGATCCGGAACATTTTGGGACATTTCATCAACACTCTTAGGTCCTCTTTCCCAATGTAATCGGTATCCGTCAGGGGAAAGTTCTCAGGGTCCTCAAGGTGCTGGTAAAATTTACCAATTATTGGATCCCCCTTCTGAGCAGTAATCAAATCAGCATCAGGGGTCTCCTTACTCCATTGTGCAATTGAAAGGTCGTTGTGAGCATTTGTCTGGGACCTAGTGATAGCAGTGACCTGGATTTCCCCCAACAGGGACTCAATCTCAATTAGATCCCCTTGGATGGCCCCGGTTTTGGCCAGCTGATCAGCTAAGTCATTTCCAGTTTTGTCTGGTCCCTCTACTTTGGAATGACCCTTGATCTTTTTCCAATAGATGGTCATCCCATTCGATGTGACCAGATCATCAATGTTTTGGATCAACTTCCCATGTTTCAAGGGTTTGTTGTTAGCACATACCATGCCTCTGGTCTTCCAATTAACCAGGTGCTGCACGAACCCGTTCCGTACATAATCCGAATCTGTGATTATGACCAGTTCGTGGAGTTGATGCTGGACAGCAGTGAGGATGGCCTGATGCACAGCCATCAATTCTGCCACCTGACTACTTCGGGGACCAATTTTGTATCCAGCGGAGGGTTCTGGGGACTCATTCACCCATGCATTCCCTACGCCAGCCACCAGTTCTTTCTCCCCGTCGTTGTCAACATGGTAAGAGCATCCATCCACATAGACAGTGGGCATTCCCTCACACTTGTCCTCTTCAAAGACTTTGTGGGGGGAATTAAGGTATGCCTCCATGTTGTCCTTTATTTTTAGACTTTCGTCCTCGAGACAGTTTTCTCTGGCACAATCATGCAAGTCAGCCAGACCTTGCGCGAGGGAACTCTTCTTGTTTTGGCCATATCTGACCTCCACAGGAAAGCCTTGCATTGACAGAATCCAGGAAGTAATTCGGGAATTACTCACATTTCCGGCCCGGATTCTGTCACTTTGGAGATATTGCAGAGGCTGGTGTGGAGTCTCCACTATGATGTGTTCCCCCTGGATAAACGGGCGGTAATTCTTCAATGCCCACACCGTTGCCAGGAGTGCCTTCTCACAATCGTTGAATTTTTCCTCCACAGAGGATAAAGTTTTGCTCGCATAGGAGATTACTTTATTGACCTTGTCATGCTTTTGATATAATACTGCCGTCAAGCACGTATTAGAGAACCCCGTCTCCAGGAAGAACTCCTTGTTTCTGACCGGGTAAGCTAGGCAAGGCGCTTGTGAGAGGCTTCTTTTGAGTTGTTTTACTGCCTCGGCTTGTTCTGGACCCCATTCCCACTTGACCCCCCCCTTCAGGAGATGAATCAGGGGTCTGGTGATCTCTGCGTAGCCCTCAATGAACTTTCTGCTGTAATTAGTCAGTCCAAGGAGGCTCCTTAGTTCCCGCAGAGTTGTGGGGTCTTTCAGTTTCTGAAGTGCTTCCACTTTCTTTTCCTGGGGACAGAGACCCTGAGGAGTAATCTCATGCCCCAAGAAATTAACACGGGTTCTACACCACTGTGCTTTTTGAAAGGAAAGTTTTGCTCCGGCGGCCCTCAACTGTGTCAGAACATAACGGATCTCCGCTATGTGTTCCTCCACAGATGAACTTTTGATGAGGACATCATCTACATAAGCCAGGTTACCCCTCGCACCCAGGTCGGGCATGGCCTTATGTAGGAAAATATTGAATTCATTGCCGGAGTTGAGGTATCCGAAGGGAGTCCGGGTCCATGTGTACTGCTGGCCCCCAAAGGTAAAAGCCAGTTTGTATTGGTCCTCCCTACTGACAGGCACGGTCCAGTATCCATTGGTCAGGTCTATTGCAGTGAATACCTGTGACCCCTGAATCTGGGCCAGCCCTTGGTCAATGTAGGGAAGAGGCCATCGGGAAGTATGGACCCGTTTGTTGAGCTCCCTAAGGTCGGCACAGAGTCTCCACTGGCCGTTTGGCTTCAATATTCCCAGCACCGGATTATTGAAGGTGCTGTGGACTGGACGGATTATTCCCCGGGACTCAAGGTTCTTAATTATTTCAGTAAGGGACTCCATTGATGCGAGAGGCAAACGATATTGCTTCACAAATACAGGAGTCATGCCAGGGTCCGTGGGGATTGTTGTTGTGTGGATGTCAGTGCGGCCACAGTCATATGAGTCTACCGCAAAGAGATCTTGGAAATCCAAGAAAACTTGTTTCAACTTTTGCTTTTGTTCCAGAGTCACACAGGCATCAGCTAGGTTGACTCTCTCTTCCACCATCTGCCTGAAGCCTGGAAAGACTTCTGGTTTGGCTATTTCCGCGGCCTCCTCCAGCTGGGTGGAGAAGTCCCTGGTCAGAGTGCTGATTTGGACCGGAGGCTTCAGGTGGGCAAGGCAGCCCTCATGTACCTGGAAGATCACCTCATCCCTCCTGAAGTCACACGTCACATCTTCCTTACCATAGGGGCAGGAAGTGTACACCAGGAGGTTCCCCCCATGCCGGGTGAAAATCATGTCTGGTGTTGTATTGTCCTCACTGTCACTGTCAACACAGTCCTTGGGGATTGGTCCTAACAGTTCATTTACAAGATCAATGGAGAAATGTCGGTCATCAACCGCCATTCCAATAATGGTGCCTGCGGCTAGAGTAATACTCTTTAAGTCGCTGTTATCCACCTCTATTAGAATGGTGTCATGTTCTATGTTGACTAATGGAGTTGGGTTTACCCCCAACCCTTGCTGTTGGAGAGAAGCATTTAGATGTATGTAAGCATCAGGGTTTTTCAACTCTTGTCCCCTTTTAACTTTCACTTCCAGGGAGAATTGTCGGGTCCTTTCTGGGATGGTGACTTCCTCTTTGATCTGAATTTCAACTGCATAAGGTAGCAATTGAGCTGACCTAAATGCCTTTTCTGGATCATCAAAGCCCATGGGATTATCCGCTAATCGGGACCAAGCTTTGAAGTTTATTAGGTCCAAACTAATGGCAAAGCGATTGAGAATGTCACTGCCTAAGTAAAAGGCGGCAGGGACGTCTCGCACGACCCAACAATTGTGGACTATGCTCTTGTTGCCAATGGAGATTTCGAGCATACACCTGCTTGGCAGGAGATGTTTGGAATTAGGTGCTTCCAGGTCCATTTCCCATTTGTCTATCAGTTTGAAGGTGGGAATGGCTGGATCTTTTGGGAGTTGGCGAAACATGGCTTCGCTGATGAAGCTCTTACCGTTGTTCACACACACTCGAGCGAGAACAGAGTCCTTCCCATCATTTAACTGAACAGGGATGAACAACTGCTCTCCAATTTGCTGAATATCAGCCAGGCTTTGAGCTGATTTCACATCTTTCTGGACTATAGGAGTGGGAGTTTCAGATTGTGGATTGGTATAGAATTTCAAAGTGTTTCCTTCCAGCGTGGAATACCACTTTAGACTGGAAGGAAGGTTGATTTTCAGAAATAGAGAGGACCCCCCATCACCAGTCTCTTGTCCTACTGCTATTACTGTCACGTCTGGAATTTGGCTATTCTGGAAGTGAAATTCTACTTGGTCAGATTTTTGTTCAACCATGTGGCATGTGCCGTTTAAACTAACATGGTTGACACTCTGTTTTAATTTTATTGGTCGGCTAGTCTGGGTCCAGAGGACCTTGTTTACGCAATCTATTAGGGGTGACAACCTTCTCAGGAGGTCATTCCCTAGTAAACAAGGGGTGCCCTCTGGGGTCACAACTATGACCGGGTGTTTCAACTTATGTCGCCCGATCTTAATGTCCAAGTCTGCCGTCCCCTCGACGGGAATTTCCTTCCCGTCAAAGTTCTGCAGTTGTCCAGGAAGAGAGGTGAGAGGAATTTGGTAATTCTCTCCCCTTCCTGCATTCAGTTCGTCAAAGGCCCTTCTGGACAGAAGGGTAGCTTGAGATCCAGTGTCCACCAGTGCTGAGATTGTACCCTGCCCCTGTACTTGTACCGGGGCATAATATCTTCCCTCCTTCTCCTCAAGGGGGCACAGATAATGTACATTTTTGGACAACTGGTGGGCTAATTTTCTGGTTTTGGACATCGCTAGCGAGGAGATTTGGGCAGAATTCTGTGGAGAGTCTTGGGAATCTGAAAGAAAAAATTTGCAACTGGAGATCAGAGCCATTGTGGGTTCCCCTGGCTCCGTTTCTGGGCCGCCCCCCCCTTTTTGGAGGCAGTCGCCAGGATGGGTTTGAACCAGGGGATTTTCTTGCTGTTGGTTCTTGGATGAGATGGTGGGCGGCGGTAGCTCAGTCTCCACATCTCCCCAGTCTGGATTTGCATCCCTAGGGACCCATTTTTCTTTGGGAGGAGTTCCCCCCTCTCTGAAGGAGAAGATCCTTTTCCCAGGATCCTCTGAGGATCCCTCTCCCTCAAATTGGAAGATCTGTACCTCCTCCTCAAACTGAGTCTGTTTGGGTCTTTTGTTTCTCCTACCCCCCCTCTGCTCCTTAGGAGGCAGACTTTCAGGGGCAAGAGATTTTGTTTCCGGTTCCTGGGTTTCCAGGGGCTGTTTACAAGTGAGGAAGGAAGCTTCCTCCAAGGCTTTACACCCCCCTTCCCTTTGTGCCTCCTCCCTGGGAACCGGTGATTTATCGGGGTGCTGCCCCCGTCATTGTTCTGGAGCACCAGGTCCAGAGTTGGGTGCGTTCTGCGCCGGCATGCTGATCTGAGGGTTCTGCTGAGCCCTCAGTATGTGACCCATATCCCGCGCCATGTTTTGAACCTGGCGCTCTAACTGGGAAACCCGCTCAGGCTGATACGGTGCCCTGTTTTCTCCCCTGGGCTGGTCCCGGGAAGGGTAGCTGTCCCTCCTCTGGTAATACCCCGGGTTGGGAAGATTTGGGTACCCCTCCACCCTTGGCCTCCCCTCTCCCGGATTCAGTGGTCTGGGCTCAGGGAATTGGGGAAAGAAGGATGGATGGTTTTGGGGCTGAAAGTCGGGAGGATATCTGGGGAAAAAGTTCTGCCCAGGGTTTGGTAAATTTCTGCCCTCCTGTGGGAAGTTTGGAGGGAAGTTCCCTGGGTTGGGTGCTTGGCTGGATCCCCCCCCTTGGGCTGGAGGAGTCCACACATAACCCAGGATGGGTCGATTTCCTTTGTAGCGAGGACTTACATAGTCAGGAGAGCGAGGGACCCCATTTGTGGGGCTGCCTCCCTGGCTCCCTGTCTGTGACTGGCCCGAGGACCTTCTGGGCCTAGCATTATTAGGTGCAGGTAGGTTTTTAGGCCCCCCCATCTCCAAATCCAAAACGGGGGTGACCTTTACCTCTGCCACCTTGACAGCAGCAGGGGTGCTGTTGGCTTTGGGGTTTTTCTGGGCATTGCTTTTATTTTCTATGGGCTTCTGCACCTCATAGATCCGGGTAGCCTGTTCAATGACCCAGTCTAAAGATCTTTTCTCATGAAAATCCCTCACAAGCTGGGTCATGATATATTTGGGCAAGGCATGGAAAAATGTATTGACAAACTCTCTACTATCTGTGCGCACCCTTCTGGTGGTTTGCGCAAAAGCACGCTTTAACTCCTGCACAAATTCTCGTGGGGCCTGATCCTCCCCACATTGCAAATTGTAGGCCGCCTTGCGAGCCTCTTGAGGATTTCTGTGAACAGAAAAATGTTTCAGGATGGCCGCCTTATATGTGGACCATCTTAAATGATTTTGGTCCTCCAGCCCCGCAAAGAAACTGGAGTATTCCGGGGAGAATGTCCACTTTACATATTGAATACAGCTTTGGCTGTCCTTCAAATGGAAAGTCTCCATCATTTGTTCAAACAACTCTAAGTGCTCCCAAACAGAATACTTAGCGTTCTTATGGTAAGGCGTGATGACGCTCCTGATCGCCTTAATCTGCTTTAAGGGGTCCTTAAGCAAGGCCCTTTTTGCCTTATTGGCCTTTTTGGTTCGGGTAACCCTTGTCCATTCATCCTCGGACTCAGAGGCACTGCTCCCAGAGGTTCCCGTCTGATCTTCCAGGTTTTCCCGGATTCTGCGAGCCTGGGAATGGCTGGCAGAATGTGGGGACCTGGTCTCCTGTGTCCTGCGCAGTTCAGAGGAGTCTTCAGATTCCTCCTTGCTGCCAGGATTTGATGGGTACCCCCTCCACTGACCTAACTGGGCAGAGGTTTTCAGGATGCCCTTAATGGGCCTACTCTCCTGGGGTTCCCCACTGAACTGTACTGTACTTGGGTGCCCATACCCGGATGCCCACCCCTCCATTCCTGAGTGGTACTGGCCTATGAGCCCCATACTCTTAGCTGGATAGTAATCTGCCATCCCTGTGGCCCTGTGCTCATGTGCACCAGGGGACATGGGGGTGGCAGAGTCCAGGGACTGAGAGGTATGAGGGCCTCTGGTACTAGGGCTCCTGAGGTTATGCTCCGGAGTTTCCATTTCCCAGCGAACCTCATCTCTATCCGCCCCTGCTCCCTGTTGCAATGCAAGAGCCTGCATTTGTGCTTTCAGTTCCTCTGTTAAGGCCTTACTCGACTCTATCAGTTTCTCCTGCATCGCTACCTGTTGCTGGAGCCTATCATTGTGTTGGCAGAGAGCCTCATTCTCCCTCTGTGCTTCCTGGTTGGTCCTGGAGAACTGGGCCAGTCTTTGCTGCAGGAGGTTGACCTCCTGGGCAATGTCCCTATTGGCCTGCTCCTTTCTTGCTAGAGCATCTTCCACCCTCCTGGTGTGCTCTAACAAGTTCTGGTGTTCTTTTTGGAGATCACCCAGTCCCTGGTGGGCCAGGTGATTTTCCTCCATTTTTCTTTTTAAATGGCAGACTTCCTGGCCTAAGGCGTCTCTTTCCTGACTAAGAGCCTGCATTTGTGCCGCCAGGTCGTCCCTTTGCCGTTGAAGGGCACCAGCTTTTTGGCGCTCCTCATCAAACTCTGCCTGGGTATCCAGGTCTTTCAAGATCAGCTTGTTGCTCTCTACCTTCACTCTATCTAGATGACTTTGCAAGGTGGCTACCTGCTCCGTGCATGCCCTGTTAAAGTCTAATTGTTGCTCCAGCTTTTTCTGGCTCTGCAGTAAGGAGTCCAAACTGTCTTGGTGCTCCTTCTGCAGGGCCAGAAATCTGGTATCCTGTTCTGACTTTTCCTTTTGCAGCACATCCATATCCTCTTTTATTTTAATGATATATTGCCTACTATCATTTTCTGCCTCCTGGCTCCTCTGCAGCCTCTGCTCAGAAGAGTCCAGATCAGATTGGGCCTTCTGTAATGCCATCTGTTGCCTATTTGCCAGATTTTGGCTTTCAGCACATCTATCCTGCATGTCTCCCATATATAGGTACAGGTATGCTGCTATCCTGGCAATCTTATTGTGTTCCTCTTTGGCTTTAGGAGCCAAATATAGTTCACTCAGGGCCACATGTAAGGGACCCTGATCTCTATATATATCTGACCCTGTTTCAGTGACCTGTTGTGTGATGGCCTGCAACCACACATCCTGGCCCTGTTCGGTCCATTCACCTCTCACAAATAGCTTATGCAAGAGGTGCTCTCTGGCCATTTTCATGTCTACTAAGGTCGTCATTCTAGAGATTGGTCTCTGTCCTGACTTACAGAAGTTTGTATTTTATTTTTGCAGAGCAGAACTTTTCTTGGAGTGTCCCTTTTGAGGAATGCTTCACAGCGTAATGCAGCGTGGTGATCCGACCGGATGTATGTATCCCGTCAGTTAGCACACTGTCTTAAGCTGCACAAGTGGTAAATCTAACCCAACGTCTCGGCTCGAGCCCCCAATTTGTAAGAGGATTCAATTCAGCACTACAGCCAAGTTAACGCCTAGTCTAGAATACTGAATGAAAACCCTTATTGATATATCTTTAGGTCCAGTTCATGCGTTCTGGATGACTACCCTTGTATAACACCCCTCTCTTGGAATCCCCCTGACCCCACTGAGCCAAGAAGTAATTCTGTTTTGCAAGTTTAAAAGGTTTATTTGATAAATTAAAATATATATCACACTTTTTAATAAATTAATAATTGAATATCACACTTAATCTGATATGATAAAGATCAACAACGGAGAATCTGGCACTCGCACACTTCTTATAATCACTAATGAGTTGACATGAAATGGATAAGGTAGCACACTGGTAAATAGGAACAAAAGTATAATGTGGTAGAGGATGCTTTATGTAGGCTCAGGTGGATGCAATATTCAATGAATGCAGTACAGAAAATACGCAATATGATTTCAACCAAACAATGTAATCACTTTTCTCTGGCTACTCCCCTCCCCCCCTTGATGCAAGGCAAGGAAATGGAAGGAAAACACACAGTTCTCAGAAATGCAATCAACTGTAATTCAGTTCAATCCAGCAAGCTTAAACAGAAGTTTGAAAACACAGGCAAATGCTTTGATAGGTGCTAGCAATGAATGAGAAATATGCTGGAAACGCTCTTAATTCCCTTTTAGAGGTTCAGGATGAGTGGTATCTAGTTAATATTAGTCCAGGCTCACACTAGCAATGATGCAGGGATAGTTAGCAGGTTAAACGAATTTCTGGCAAATGAAATCAGGCAGCAGCAGTTTTTTTACATGTGAAGAAATTGCAAATCGCGGCAAAATTCGCGGATGCGCCGAGCGCTATTACAAAGGAACCGCAAGGACTATCTCTACCGTTTTGGGGTCCTAGGAAAGCCTGGGATCTCAGCTTCCAAATGAAAGTTATTGCAAGTCTCTAGCCCAAACGGTTGCGGAGATATGAGTAATTTAGTAAAGGTCGTTTTTGGTTTTGTAAATTTTAAACGCACACTTTTTCAAAATGACAAATTTTACTAGAAATGACAGGTGACAGATAGGAGGCAGTTCTACTTAGGTTAAATAGATTGAATTAGATGAATTTAAACTAAGAGATGTGTTCTGAGTTTTGCTAAGTACTCACAAGAGATTTTGAACAGGAAAGCGACTTGGTCACGATCTTCAGTCTGGTCAGGTCTTTCCGGATTCTGCTCACAGCGCCTGGTCTGGTCTCGGCTAGGCACAGCACTGCTTTCTCTCTGGTCTGGTCTCTGCTAGGCACAGCACTGCTTTCTCTCTGGTCTGGTCTCTGCTCTGGATAGATTGAAGTCTCTAGTTTGGCTTTCTGGAGTTTGATGGAGGTAAGTATGGATTTTTCCGGCAGGGCTTCCAGCGGCAGATGAAATTGAATGTCCCTATCTGTCCTGTCTGTCTGCTTTTATGTGTTTAGAATGTGGGTGTGTTCTAGCATCACTGACCCTACCTCTCTCTCAGCTTCTAATTGGTCAAACTTTCATTCGTTACTTGATTGGGGGAATGGAATGAAGTGTCATCATGATGAGGTCTGTTTATGATACAGAGAACCCACCCCTGTCAACTTTACACACAATCTATATCTGACCTAAAAACATATTTGCACAGGTACACATTTGTTTAAAATTACATATACATGGTGTGGCTGAATTTAGCCATGTCTATGTCCAAATCTGCTCATTCTAGGAGCTTGCATTCAAAGAGTGTACATAATTGACTTTTTAACTGCTTTTTCAATTTCCGACATGGACCCAACTTTACATACATGTGTGCAGGGGGTAGGGACATTAACTGATGAAGTTTCAGATTTTCAACATGCACACATTTAGAGTAATATCCACTTTTCCGCTAAAACCCCCCTGAACATACCACCGGTTCCTACCACGTCTTAAACTGTGGGCATAAAAATCACAAGAATTATGGTGTCATTTATAAAATTTTCACATGTCCGCTCTATGAGTTATTCATCTTTTTAAAGTTATGTTCTGGCTCCAAAGGGGTGTGGTTTACCCTCAGCACAAGGTTGAATTTCTGGTTCTTTCCAGTTCTGCCAAGCCAGCTTGCTTCTCACAGGCAGTGCTCCTCCCAGCTTCTCCAGGAGGAAGCCACTTTTTACGACGTCTGTAATAAAAAACCTTTGCCTGAGTGAAGAGGGCTTTGTTCACTCTCTTGCAGAGCACAGATAATTTAATTATCAGATAGATGGCATATCCTTAGCTTGGGCAGCAAAAGGAAGGTTGGCCTGGGAACACAGTGGTGACTCAAGTTTCACTCCTGATGGGTAGTTGCTAGGCAAAATCAAGTTCCTTAAGCCAGACCTTCAGCTAACTTTTTTGTTGCTTTTAAAATAACTTGTAATTTTACACATGCAGCTAGAATGCTGATTCTAAGTGCAAAACTATGACATTTCAACAGTTACAAAGGCATGTGACACCAAACATAGGTCACTCATTTAATCTAAACATTTTCGATTTTAGTGTCTTTAAATCCAGTGCAACTTAAACTGCTGCAATCCACAGCTCAGCCAGTCTTGTTATAAACCTTGTCTTATGATCTTCATTTCCCAGATTCTGTAGGCACACAAAACTCCATTCTGCCAATGTCTGCTGGTGTTCAGTAAATATTTTGCACATGTTGCAAGGTTTGAAATAGGCATTTTGCTTGCCTTCAGAAAAACACACAGAGTGGTTTTAAAACGCCGGCTTTTGGATAGTGGTGAGTACTGGTACTGCACTCATTTTTGGGATTTAAGAAATGAATTCCCCACACTTCTAGGTTGCATTTGGCAATCAGCATTGCCATTCCCAATGGTTTCAGACTACTGTGCGGGTAGTCCAATGGTGGTTTTAAAGCGCTTTGAAGCTAACCGGCGCTACTGTTTTTCCTTTGGCAACCCATTTCCCTCATGGCAACCCGGCCTTTCATTCTCGCACTGGTGGGTGGCAAGTGAGGCAACCATTTGGTGGGCGCACAAACTGCGCAGCTTTCCTGGATTTCGGCGCACATGTGGGTTTTCCGCCATCTTGAATTTCCTAAGCCCACAGCACCAAATGTTGTAGCAGGATAGCTTAAACGTGGGTCAGGACACCCAACAGTTGGTTTCAGCGTGTCTTTGGGAACTACTCTTTCTCAAGTAGGCTCTCCCGCCTGGGGATTTATTTTTTAACTTGTTCTGGTCTACTGGATTCTGTGATTGACTACTTCCTTTGAAGTTTGTCGCTTAATGTTCTCTCTCTTCTCTTGGTATCACAACACTTTAAGGTCATCAGCTTCTTATTCAACTCTGTCTAATTATTTACACTGAGACAAGATGCTTACACTGCATAATGATTCCCTCAAGTCCTCGAGTTGATCCTGTTCTTTCTGTTACCTTTGCGAGTAAATGGGGAATGTACTCAGAAGCCTGCTACCTCAGGCACAACCTCTCTGGTTTTGCTCTGGCATCAGCATCCCCTCTCTTGGTTCTCCTTTTCTCTTCTCAGTTTCTCACTGTTTCTTGGGCTGACCAGACACCCTGTTGTGAGATACCTGTGGTGGCATCGACAATGGTTTGTGGACTGCTGGTCCACCATGGATCCTTCACCGCATCACCACCACCCTCTTCCGGGTGCCTCTCTGCCCAGTTTCTCTCACACGGGACTCACCATAGCTTGGCATCCCATATTCCAGTGTTGAGCGAGTTTGATACCCGTGGGCTTCCTCGCTTCTGCTTATGCTGCTTTCTGCAGGTGTAACACGGTTTAGGGTCGACCCTTGCCCCGTTAAGTGTTTCTCTCTCTCGCTTGGTGTTACACAGGTCCGGGCCTCTCCTAGTCTGTGCCAGAGCTCTTCTTTCTCTGCCTTCTCTTATTCTCTCGAGTATGCGTTATTTACCATACTTATCCCAGTGAATTGAATATATCGATTTAAAGGGACTTGTTCTTTTATTATGTGATAATGATGTCCAACAAGTGTTTCTTCACCCCAGTTCTTGGGTTTAACAGTCTCTGTCATCTTGGCAATTGTTTCTTTGTTCCAGTCTTGGGGTTTAACAGTTTCTGGAATTGTGGATTATCTCATGTAGGCCATGGTGTGCACAGCTGTAGGGAGTTGCTCACAGAAACAGTAGTCTTGTCCCCTAAGTGGGAGCTTCTCCCAGTGAGGTCCCACTTGCCTCAACCCCTAGAGAGGGTGTTGCAAAGTGGGCTCACCTCCCTATCTTCACAGGGGGTTGGGGGTTTGAGGAGAAGCGACAAACTGCCTTGATACGTCAACCCTCTCAGAACAGTCTGGAACATCATTCTAAGAAATGTAAATAAGTGTTTAAGAGACCATAATATTCACCTGAAGCAGCAAACAACCATTTTTAGAAAGTACTTGATACCAGCTAAGATGTTTGTTTAAAGTGGCTTTGCAAGAGAATAACCAATACTGGTACTGTGGAACTCAAGTTTGGTCTATGAGTGTCCTAAGAACAGTTGAGACGGTACCTATTCCTGGTAGTACTGGGCTCAACCCATATTCTGAAGGATATGAAGAAGGAGAAAGTGCTGTGGACACCTGTTTATTTGTTTGTTTGTTTATTTATTTATATGTCACTCCAAACCTAAAGGTATCCGCGCACAAATATACATGTTGCATACAGGGTTACATTTGGCCTAAACAAGTTGTTGATTTCCATTACAGTTGACAGGGAGTACAGCATAGTAAATGTTAAGTAGATTCACGTCTTAGTAATATAGGTTAAGGCATGTTGCAATTTGGTTGACATGTTCATGAGTTACAAATAGTTCATAGAGCAGATGCAAATGCAGTGGGTGGCTGGAAGCTAAGCCAAGATAATAGCATGTCGTGGAAGGACAAACTCAGGGTTGCAGGACTGCACAGGTCATGGTAAAAGCAAGACTTACCTCTAGGGTGTGGATAGTTCTTGCACAGTTAGCCAGGATCTGAGTTTCTTGTGAAAGGGCAGGTAAACTGCTTCAACTCTGATGTCAGTGGGCAGTGCATTCCACATTTTGGCTGCCAGGACAGGGAAGCTCTTCCCCTCGATTTTCCTAGTTTGTATCTTGGGATTGTATATTGTATCTTGAAGCAATAATTTCTGTAAAACAGGCTACTACTGTGCAAATAGAAAGAGGCATGCACCACACCTAGAACCATGGCCAGTAGACTTTGCTAGGTTGGCAAGAATGATGAAAAGTTCTGCAATCCAAGAAGGAACGCAGGAAAAACTTGACAGGATCTGGATACAATTATTTGATGCTCAAAACATGTATTATGAGGTTTCCTATGGGTAGTGACCCTCCCTCCTTTTATCACTTTGTTTTCTCCTCCTTATACATCCCCTATCTACCCTTGGACTGGATCATCCATAGTATTCTACCAAATCATCACCTTATATCTTTCTATCTCCAATGATTTCTGGATAAGAGCATGATAAATATTATGAAGGGACTGTGATTGTTAGTGTATGCTTTGATGGTCAGACTTGTTCACTTATTATTTGTAACTTCATAGCCTGAAAAAGTTGGATTTGTTTTGTGATGTAAAGTAGGTACCAATACAGAAAAATGAAAAAAAATACAGTTTTGAAGCTTGATTGTTGGTGGGGAATATATATCCTAAAATACCTTCACAACTTAGCTCACTCATGTTGGCTCCACAACAAGCTCCCACCAGCATTTTCCACGGCATGGTCTATGATGCACTCCTGAGATCTTTTGGTGGTCAGGGATAAGAGTAACCAACAGTTATTAGGTCCATTGAGAAAATCTTTTTGCACAGGTATATGTGTCTACTGGTCTAGGGAGAATGTGGGAAATTCAGCATGCTCTATTCATAGGAGACACTAGTGGGTGCTCCTCTATTATAATTCTTGTGAGAGTTGCACAGCTAATCTGTTTTCTGTTTGCACAAAAGGCAACAGATGACGCCATATGAGGCCACAGCCTTGGCCTGATTTGTCAGTCCACGGCAGGAGATGCCAAGATGAAATTTGGCTGGATACATGAATGATGTTTCCCTGGGGAGTATGCCAGGAAAATGTAAAGGTGCCAAGATCAGTGATTTTGCAAACAGTCAAAACACTGCATTGATGCACCCTCCTGATTTGAAGTAGATGTTTCAGTGCCTGTTTGATTGTTGATCCTTAGATTGTAAATGTCATCCTGTCAATAAGCATTCCAGTGCTAGAGCTAAGAGCAATGCTGCTCGTACCCTGTGTGGGATAAGATGGAATGTATTGCTATACACACTAACACACTTCATTCATCGGGCCTCATTACGACCCTGGCGGAAGACCATGGTGCTATTAGCACCATGGCCCATGCCGGTAAGTTACCGACTCCGCCATGGAGAAAGGGGGAATTACCACCCCATTACAAGGTTGGCGGGGCAGTAATTTCCCCTACCTCCATGGCCCTTCCCCATTCCCATTTTTGCCCCATAGGCCTCGATGGGAATGGGGAAGGCGCTAAGTACGGTGCCGCAAATTGCGGCACCGTAATTAGCACGAAGGTCCCTTTGCGGGTCCCTACTTTAACAGCTGGTCTACACCAGCCGTTAAGATCAGGTCCCGCAAAGAGACCTCGTAATTAGGCACTAATAGGTTAACGGCACTGCAGCCTTTTACGGTGCCGTTAACCCATTAGTGCCTGGGTCGTAATGAGGCCCATGGTCTCTCTTAGGGTGTCCTCTGGGTAGCTGTAAGCAAGGCTGTTTTTTCAACAGGTGGCTAACAGTATGCATCCTGGATTAAGGTGGGTCTGTGTTTCAAGTTTCTCAAAAAGAGATGTGAATACAGCATATATGTTCTCCTAGAAAGCAGTGGAGGGAGAAAGCACGTGTGCTTATCAAAAGCAAATACAGTCAATTATAACACAAACACAACATAGGGGATCAATTAACAACAGGATGCACACATCCTCATGATCCAGCAGTGGGAAGCAGATCTGGGATGTTACTGTTCATGCTGAAGCCTTCTCTTATATTGCAGTTCACAGCCTCTCTGAAGTCCAATGTATTTCATTGGCGAGAATCAAGACTACAGTCCACAGAAATCAAAGGGGAAAGAAAAGTCCATGACTGGGACATTTGACATAATTATACAAGCCCACAGACCACCTTGATGTAGTGCACAATGTACGGGGATGGGCAGATGAACCACCGCTGGCCATGCTTGTGCCACTGCAGATGGAGGTGTGTTTTGAAGGAATTAGCATTTGCGACTGCTATTTTTTGGCGAATGCTGATCGCAAAAGTGTCATCGTCAGAGCAACATATAAAATAGACAGAAACAAAGAGCTTTGGCGGGTTTGCTACAAACATTGAAAAGGAATATGTCTCCGCACCTGCAGAATATGCCATACTAATGCAGTTGTGTGACAGTTTTTTTGAAAACAAAATGGTATTGTTTTTCAAATAAATGAGGTAATCAAACCATAAAATAAAATGTCCATCACAGTTAACAGTATTGGTTCAGCCTAAATAGAGATAACGTACCAAAAACTGCATATGATAAAAACACACCAACTGAGAAATCTATGTAAAAAAGTAGCAGATTGTGTTCACAAACTCTATTTAGTGCATGAAATGTGGTTTTCAGCTTCAGGATTCTGATAAATAAAGATTCGACAGTACGTGTCACCTGACAAGGATTGCCCACCCAGGAGGGTTCAATCTGGGTTCCAGGTTCAACCAGTAAAAATAGACCAACAATGCCCCCAGCCCCCCGACCCTAAATCTAGATCAATAATGCCCGCCCAAATCTATGTATCGGGTTTCAAGTGCGTGATTTGGGATGGCAACGGAAAACAGGAAGTGGGTGATTTAATGATATAATAAAACATCCAGTAACACTGTATACGAGATATTGGCTGGCGCCCGGTTTACTACTATGCTGACTTCCTCATCCACACAGAACAAGAGGCCCCATGGCAGCTTAATAAAAACATAAATAAATATATAAAACTCTATCAGACAGAAATGGGTGACAGTATTTGTTTTAATGAAGAATGGCTGAGTTGTACAAAAGAAAAGAACCGGCCATGTGTCACATTTGTTTTGCTTTATATCAAAAGTACTTTCATAAATGTAAAATTGCTATGGCTGCTACAGAGTGCTAAGGTTCACTGCACTGGGGCTCCTATCGTTTATATCATTGAAATGGTGAACAGGAAAGACATGTACAGTCGTTAATGGAGAGTAAAATTGATGAAGGTAAAACATAATGCTCATGGCTGTTGAGTGAGTGTTCTCATGATGGCTAGTCCACCAATGCTCTGCCTATAACATATACCCTGGCACTTAAGGGCCCAAGAACACTTCAGCCACTTGTGCAGGTATTGTTCTGGATTCTGCCTGCAGTTTTGCATTTGCGAAGATCAGGGGGTACCCTAGGGCAGCACTGTAATCGCAGTCAACATGTTCTATCTTGTCATCCACCATTGCAAATCTCAATAAATTCAGTGCATGACGTGTCAGTGTCAGGCACAGAAATTGTTGGATGAGCCCGCGGGGTTCCATGTCGACCTGCACATCATGCAGCAAATGACAACATTACTGCGGAAAGAGGCCAGACCACAAAAGCACCTGACAGGTTACACACTGGCATATAAATGAGCATTCATCTATTTAGTTATTAAATGTCACCGCTCAAACATAATCAGCTCCCCATATTAGTACATTTTCTATGATACGACAGTTTTAAGATTTTCATTATGAGGTCTCGGATAAAAATGCTATCAACCTTTCTAGTGAAGCAACATTTCAGCTAGACACATTTCCAGATCCATTGGTCTGTAAATCACCAGCGAGGCCTCCGGTTTCATACAGTCCTTTTCCCAAAGAACGTAGCTTCAGAACGGATCCTGATTCGTTACATGTTGTATCATGGGTCACAGCAGATTGGTCAGTCCAATGGCTAAACCAAGGTCAAAGTGTTGCAGTTGTCATGGGTAAATGACAACATAGGGATCGAATCAGGAATGTAATGAGCAGAACAATTGCCCGTTTAATACCACAGCATTGCACTCCTTTTATTACCAGATACAAACAAAGGAGGTGTGTATGTGTTTATTTTGGGTGTTTGCCTGTGTGTAGTGGGTGTGTAGGGCTTGAAGATAGTGTTAGCTAAGACATTGGCTGAAGTTGGGTTTGGTTTGGCCAGTTGTGTTTTATTGGGTTTGTAGTATTGCATGCTGATGCACAGCTAGTCTACAGTGTTTGCTGGAGTGTTGTTTGGATTTCTGTGAAGCAAACATAGTGTTCTTTGCAGTTAGGGTAAGTGGGTTAGGCTCGAAGTGGTTTGCAGTTTGAGCAGTATAGTGCTCCAGATGTTGGTCCAGTTGCTGCAACCCCCTGTCAGCATAATGACCAATGACCACCTTGACCTTGGGACCCATATTGGGGATTTCATAAGGGTTAGAGGACCTTGACCATTTTTCCAGATTAATCGAATAATTTGACAATTATATCCATGTTATGTTTAATTTTTGATTTATCCTTGACTCGTACCAGTTAAATTTAATATTCTCTGGTGCCCAGAGTTCAGTTACAATCTCAGTATTATCTTTCCTGTTCATTAGTGATGCCAAATGCTGTCAAAAGTAGTTTAGAACTTATGATGGTTCTGCATATTTTTGCAATGTCCTCTCCGGGGAGGAATGCAGATCCAGCTGTATATCACTGCATCTCTTTCGCATCTCAGGTTTATCTCAACGTTCAAATGGATTCACCGCATTCTTGTGGTCTTGGTTTAAGGGGAACATCAACATGTATGTGTGTGTTCGCATGAGCATGGCTGTGTGTATCCACGTGTGCGTCCCCGTGCACGGGCGCCCGCGTGCCTCTCTGTGTGGTGAACGGAGTGTAAATGAGTGAAGTTCTTCCTTCGTTCTACTAGATGGGGCCACATTTTGTAATCCGAATGAAGTGCCTGCATTCAGATTCTGTAATGCGATAAAGGCGTGCTCATGTTACTCAAAATTTCGCATCTTCATTGATATTTTTTTAACTACGTCTGTGGTAAACAAAGGCAAAGGATGATACAAGATTTGATACAACACACAGTTTAGCAATCTTTACCCAGTGCAAACATTTACCCACACACACAGCTCCCAAAAGGTACACACTTGGGTAAAGTTTCTGTATTATGTTATGTTACTTAATATTTCTAAAGCGTCTCCTGACATCTGTTATTTGAACCTAGATTCAGATGTCAAAATGTGCACCAAAGTAAAATAGCGAATGATCCTGATCAATTTCTTTGTGGTAGGCAGGTATCCCGTTAGCAAATGCAGGCATTCACACAATGGGCCTCATTACGACCCAGGCGGTAAGGGGTTTACGGCAGCGTTAACAGCGCCGACCCTTACCGCCTGAGTACGAGGTCCCTTAGCGCCATGGCGCTTTTAACACCTGCTTTTAGCAGGTGTTAAAATCCATGGCGCTAAGGGACCATGGAGTAAATTACGCCACCGTAATTTACGGTGGCGTAATTAACGCCTTCCCCACTCCCATTATGCCCTATGGGGCAAAAATGGGAATGGGGAAGGGTAAATGGGGATTGGGGACTTACCGCCCCGCCAAGGTCGGAATGGGGCGGTAAGTCCACCAACCACCATGGCGTAAACGTAGTTTACGCCATGGTGGTAAAGTCACGGCCCAGGCGGTAACTTACCGCCTGGGTCGTAATGAGGCCCAATGATATGTCACTGGCGGTGCTTTGCTTCTTAAATTTCGAACTAGCCCATATTTGGAGATGACACAAATGAAGTACTATTGCGGCGCTACTTGTCTCCTTCCTTATTTTTAAAGAGCAACACAGCTTTGTTCCGAGTTGTGCATCTGCTCAGTACAGCGCTAGTAGAAGCTCGTTGACCTGACTTCATATTTTACTGCATGGCTGCATTGTGCTCCATGTACACGGGGTCACTGTTGGAATCGTTTTAATTGACCAATAGGGGGAGGTGTGCGGTGGCGGTGCTTCGTGACCATCACAATGGAAGCGTAAATGAATACTAAAATCAAATCTAGGGCCTCAGTTATGGTAATAAACATGATTTTCACAAGTGCTTGGGCAGTACTGATGTTCAGCCTCCCCAGCCTGGAGCAACAGGGATTATGCAGTCAACCATGCATTTTTAAAATACAGGGACAGTAAAACCCGATGGTATGTTGAACACCATTAGCATAAAAGGGTTTTGTTTGTGAGGCATGTTCTTCCAATGCAGTCAAACACCTTCCCACTTATCCAATTTCAGTGAAACGCATTGCTCGGTCATCGAGCCCTTGTTTTATGCTAGCAATTTATATTTTATTTTTGGCTGGTATCTCATTACAGCAGACTGCATAATGATTTTCAGGCTACCTCTAACATTTATATGCATCAATCGGGGATGCGTATTAGTTCCCATTATAGAAAATGCCTCTAGGAAAAAAAAACGAAATTGGTACCATTCTTTTTCTGTCCAAACAGGAAATTAGCTTCTATACTCGAGGGGAAATGTAAAGCATTTAGTGTTATGTTTTAAAGAAGAAACACCAAAATGGGCTTTCCAGAAGAACAGAAACTCTGCTCTATCGCTTTTAATTTAAAAACCATTAGGTGCCATGTGTGCAACTGTGCTAATTGGAAAGGATTGCATTTACGAGGATCAAAGGAGCTAGTTAGCGATGTCTGCATACACACAGTTTACTCTTGGACTGTAATTGAACGATTAATACCAACCATTGAATGCCTTATTTGCAACTAATTTGGTAATTAAATGATAATGGGGCAAGTGGTTGTTCTTTGCAGCTATTTTACCACATCTGTGCTCAAGACCAAGAAAGAAATTCATTCGAAAGTAAAGGTTGTAGAGAATTTGAAATGTAAGGTGCAATCTTTGCTCAGTCATGACTCTGGAGGTTCAAATGTCCATATCAACCTTAGGCTCTCTGGTATGTATTATAATTAGCGTGCATCCATTTCTTACATGTGTATGGCATCGGCTTGGCTGGTTGGTTTGTATGGCATGATAGGATAATAAAAGTGCATTAGAGTGCTGAGCAACATCATTTAAAATCCAGACGCACACTAGTCTGAAAAATAAACTAAGAAAAAACAGTCAGCAATCTTCCTGCCACAATCTTAGTAGCAACACGATAATGCGACTACTCAAAGGATGTAGCCAATGCCAACCTTTACATGCGCTCGTAAAATGAAGAAAACAAGAGATTGATATCAACTCTACATGGAGAGATTTCCAGAGACAGGCAATAGACAATGAACAGGTCAGATTTCCGGTAGCAGATTTGCACTACCTGGGAACTTCCAAAGGAGGCAGCATCCTGCTTCACAAAGCTGATTGTATGTGAAAATCATCTTCCCTTCCCCCTTTATTCCCCTTGCAGTTGCCTTCTTGGCCTCCCCAGCACTTCCCTGTCCCCTGGGGCCCTCCCACTCCTGATCTTTTCTCTGTACCTCTTCAGCCCCTGCACTTACTGGCATCTCAAGCACGTGCATGCTAGGATTGTCACAAGGCCAATATAACGTCTTTTGTTTTTTGTTGTTATTGCCTGCCCACCCCCCTGCCCATTGTGTCTTGTGGTGCCTGGAAACAATTGTGTATAGGTGCCATATAAATGTCCACAGTTAGTATCTGTTAATAGATGGATTGTGACAAAGAGACATTGATCAGATCATACCACAGAACTATCAAGAAAGGTGAGGAAATGTTTACAAGGTTAACGTTATGTCATTATTTGGGTAAACAGTGGGTTTAATTCGAGCTTCAACCCAGGACCATGCAGATTGGTATGCCCCGACTCTACCTACCTAATGGCTCCAGATACAACATCATTGCCAAATCCATTGTATAATCTTTAGTAATATTTTGCTTCCATTCTCCAAATAATTTGGAAAGCTTCAGTAAAGTTGTTAAAATTATTATAAATGAAAATATAAGTATTTATCTGAAACATTTGCCCTTCTGCTTAAGGCCAAACATTACTTTAACTGATTACAAAGAAACAGTAACTATGCCATGTGTGTTTGTGAAATATATGCTACACACATATTTTAATAGCCTCCAAAGATGGCGTCAAACTCGGCTCATATAATGTCATAGACACAAATTATTAGCTATGTAAAAACATATGATAAAAAAAGAAATCGGACACAAAACAAAAATAATTATGCGGAGCTTGGTCATACACATGCATCCATGCATCAACTGATCACCAAAACCTCTGGGACTCCATGGAAATGGGGACTTACCCGTACTGCCGCCACTTGTGATATCCCGTTGGCACCAGGATATCAGGCCACGGTACGACTGTTACGGTATTGCCGGAAACCCCCCGCCTACCGGGGGGTTTTCGGCAACCCCATTAAGAAGGCCAATCACATACAGGGGTAAAGACCCAATAATAATAAACCCCTTGAGCAAAAAACATCACAGGCATTGTGAATTGTACACCCAAATAAATTCACATTCCAATCCATATGCGTATATCACATTGGAGTGAGCCTACAAGTATCTCACGTGTATAATGTGCCCGTGTTTCTTTTGTTTCTTAATGTCATTGCGCTTTGCAGTCCTATCGTTGGATTCTCCCATTTTTGTGTTGATTACGTAGGGCTTCATTACGAGTTTGGAGGTATTTCAGAGGAAAATCCTCTGAAATAGCACCAAACAGATTTACAGTTACGACCACTGTGCCCTGTGGATTTACCACAGGATAACAAGGGGTGGTAGGTGGTGTAAATCCCCATTTTCTGGAGCCCATAGTACTCCTTTGTGGTTTTGCTGGAGGTATTCCTCCACTCAACCCCAAAACTCATAATTTGGCGTAGTGGTTAAATTGGAGGTAACTGAGTTAACTCCAATTTTACCACTTACCACCATACTTGTAATGAGCCACAAGCTTCACTTTAATTGCATCTGCTTGGGGTACCTTACTTCTTCTTAACCTCTTATGTTATTTATTTTCATGTAATTGGGAAATGTTTAAATTCCGTGCAGCTCCTTTTTTAAATGTCTTTCATGTTCAGCCAATTTACAATAATTTCAATAGTTCATAACCATTTAGAAATGGCATGTTACGAGTAGAAAGTGTACTCCTGTCCTGTTTACCATCTGCAGAGGAAACTCGAGCCCGTACACATTTCTGCCATTGTGGCACTGTCAATGAGGACCAACTTGATTCCCTCAGCACATTCACCAACCCATTCACATCAGTGCATACCTCCATACCCCTACAATTCTATCAATCAGAACATTGATCACATTAGTAAGTTCCATGAACCATTACAAAAATGCGCACGTCCCCACATCATTCTGTGCACACTAGATCGGGCGTATATATGAACATCATTTATTGTTCTATGTGTGTTTACAGAATGGATCTGGTGAATTCCACCATGTAAACACACACAGAAAAACAAATGACGTTCATATATGCCTGATCTATTCAGGCAAATATAGAGTATTCATGTGATTGAATAAAACTATCATCATTAAACATTACGGAATGACGCTATTATATATGAACATTCAAAACGATAAACGGAAGATTAATCTTGAAAAACGTTTGTGTACATTATGGAATGTACAAACAATTGTAAATGCTGTCCTATCTCAGAAATATTTTGTTGACACTATAATGACTTGCATGTCTCATGAATATGATGCCTCTGAAACCCAATGCTAACTTACACACCATTTCCATCCAAGATAAAACTTATATTTTAAGTAGCGAAAGAACCAAATTGTGCTAGTGCCCCAGTGCCCCCTGCCCATCTTATGTTGTGGATGAAAACATAGAAACCTTAGCACAGTCATCACCACATGTATTAATTCCTCCTTTAATAAAGACAACGCTCCAGATGAATTTAAGAAGGTGTGGAGTAGTCCAACTAATCAATAAATAGACCAATTAACAATGTTCCTTTTCTACTGAAAATATTGGACACGATGACTGCTACTTCGCGCCTTGAAACACTTGTGTATAGGTGCGCTATAAATTCCATATCATACCATATCATATGATACTTTACTTCAGTCTTTAATAGACGAACATCACATCTTGTGTGAGCTGCAATAACAATGAGCATATCGAGAGTCTGAATTAGCAGGTATAGAGGTAAAAGAACATTTGCAAGGAATCATAGGTGAGGCCTTTTTATGTTGATTGATCTTTCAATATCCTTTAACACCGACGACCATGAACTCCAACAACTTTAGGGAAGTGGTGGCAGTATCAAGCAACATGTACGAGAAATTCTGGGGTTAAAACTGAGGATTTTTAATTTCAAAATAAACTTGTGGTTTATGGAGTAACATAGGGTTATTGTTTATCCCCATCGAAAGTAACATGCTCATTAAAACCCCAGGTTTTTTTTTTTTGTAGGGTTACAAGGAAATGTTTCAAATCTGTGCTGAATACACAAACAGGCCGATTCATGGAATTAATGTGCGCTGAAATTTTTGGCGCAAGCGTGCAGGGGGTGGGGGTGCAGGGGGACATGAGTGGGACATGAGTGGGGGCCTGCTGGCAGGTGCTCCTGACTGCTGGGGGGTGGGGGTGCATGGGGGCTTGAGTGGGACATGAGTGGGGGCCTGCTGGCAGGTGCCCCTGACTGCTGGGGGGTGGGGGTGCAGGGGGACATGAGTGGGGGCCTGCTGGCAGGTGCCCCTGACTTCTGGAGAGTGGGGGTGCAGAGGCACATGAGTGGGGGCCTGCTGGCAGGTGCCCCTGACTGGGGTGGGGGTGCAAAGGGACATGAGTGGGTGATCAGTCGTGCAAGCTGACATGTGGCTTGGCTGGGAGGCATGCCCATGGTAGATGGGCTGCCTGCGGGACATGACCAGGGGTGCAGGGTAGTCCCCCGTGGTGTGGGCTGCCTGCAGGGGACGTGGGGGGTGTAGAGGGAACACCTGGGAGGACCCACACTGCCAATTCACATGTAGGATTCCCTGCGCACCCCCGAAATTCAGTACACCACACTGACAGCAAAATCACATGTGAAACTTCCCGCGCACCCCTGCGATACACGTACCCCACTTGCACAGGCCCAATCACGTGTGAAACTTCCCGCGCACCCCCGAAATATACGTACCCTGCTCAAATCGCGTGTAAGACTTCCCGCGCACCCCAGTTATCCACGTACCCCACTCGCACAGGGCCAATCACGTGTGAAACTTCCCGCGCACCCCCGAAATACACGTACCCAGCTCAAATCGCGTGTGAGACTTCACGCGAAACCCAGTTATCCATGTACCCCACTCGCACAGGGCCTATCGCATGTGCAACTTCACGCGAACCCCAGAAATAGCCGTTCCCCGCTTGGCGTTTGCTGTTTGGCAGCCCTGTAAACTGGTCCAGGGTTAGCGCAGCCCTTTGCGCTGGATTGGGGATTTTGATGGCTTTTCCTTGTGCTAGGGGCGTTCTTGGGGGTGTAACTGGTGCTACTGCAGGGTCGCTGCACCACTCTGCACCACGGCTGGTTTGGGAGGCTAAAATCCATGAATACGCTGTGCCTGGAAATGGATTTTAGCGCAAGCGGCTGGCACAGACATTCGCGTGAGCCACTTGTGCGTGAAATTCTATGAATTACCCCCCAAATGTTAATTCAACCCATCTTTCCTTGATTTAAAAAAAACAAATGGTGTGTGGACTTTGTGTCTAATTCAACCTAAGAAAAAGGGCCTCATCACAAGTTTGGCGGTAGCCTTGCCTGCATTTTTTTCCGGCACCCGCTAATGGGCAATTACCGGGTCATTATGGCCCAGCCGGATCCAGTAATTGCCCATTCACGGGCATGGGAATGCATTACTCCCCATTCCCATTTGAGTCCTATGGGGAATTCAGATGTACCGGTACCATTGAGAATGGTGCCGGTGCATCCGACATGTTCTGCTCGCGGGTGCCGGTACGGCTGCAAGCCTACCGTACCATAGTTCCTGCACCGGCAAACTTGTAATGACCCCCAAAGCTGTTGATAGCTCATCGTCCTCTACCTTAGAAAGGTATCTATCATTGTACCCAATATGATTTCATCCGGCTTCAAAACAAGACGCCCACCGAGGTGAAATCATTTTGAGGGTTCATTGACTCAACATTATGAGGACATTCTCAAGCTAATGCAGTTATTAGCTCTGCAAACTACTTTGCAATGCCCCACATACAGTGGCGTCCTCTTGTATCTCACTCCCACTGCATCTCTACCACACTAATCTTTATTGATGTTAAACCAAACTACCATAACTCAAAATTATTAGGCACCAAGTGAGTTGTCCTTCGCTGATTACAGCTTATTCAGACTGCCATTGTTATAGACACTTCCCCAGTGGGACACATCCACTTTAATGCTTTGACACTAGTTGATAAAACCATGCATGGTATGGTATCTCCTTATAAGAAGTCATATTTTCAGTGATAACCATCTAACAGATCATTATATGCCTCTCAAGGTAAAACCATCAATATCCTTCACTTTATTCGAAAGTATAGCTGCCTGTATGCCGGAGTAACAACCCATAGCTTTAGAGCGTTTAAACTCCCAGTAGCTGTTAAGTACCTAATGGTGTTTCATAAAGGAAGGAACCTCACTCTTTAAGTGTACGTTGTCCACCCATGCTTCTTACAGATGATCTGGAGTTTGCCAATTGATAGCTAAGGGTCGGTGGGGGAATATGTTAATGTTAATATTAAAGGATATTTGTACTGCACACTATCACCACCAGAGTGGTCCCCTGGCACACTGACAGATCTGAAAAGGAAAGGGGGGTAGATTAGGACGTGTTAGTGGGGCAAATTTTGGAGAAGAGCAAGGGGGCTGTGATTTACTGTTGGCAGTTTAAGGTAGGTTAACACTGTTCGCTGAGCTTTTTGGTGTGGTATATATTGTTTGAGTCCGCCGTGTGCTGTTGTGTGAGGGTCTGTCTAGTGTGTTTGTTTCAAAAAGCAGGGAGGGGGGCTGCTGGAAAAGAGACTGACCCACAGCCCCGCCTCAAATGCGTCCCCCAAGTGCCTGCCACTGGAAGTCAGGCCCTAGGGGACGCCTCTTGTGCCTCGCAGGATGAGGAAGAGCAGAGGGTGACCATCCCGGAAAGGAGGCGGCCAGAGGGAACAGCCGCTATGTAGGCTGTCCTTCCAGCGCCCCCTGCAGGGGCCGGTCAGCCTCTTATCAGGGCAATCCCTCATGACTGCCCCCCACCTATTGTGCCCACAGTATGTCATAATTGCAGCACAAACAACTTTGTAAAGTCTTTGGAAAAGAAGGTCAGAGTTTTGTGATGTTGTAAAAAAAACAGAAATAGAAATGTATTTGAAATAGAGCCATATCCTAGGTTATTTTTACACAGACTTTAAATTCACTGAAGTTTAAACAGATTAGTCCTCAAAATATAAAATAGATCCTTCGCTTTACTTTTTTTTAAGACCATTTTCTAGATGTGACTTTATAATATTTATTTTGTAGTGACTATACAGACTTAAATACCTTCTTGGTTCCTTAATGGTATTGGGATTCTATAGGAGGTAATTTCCTTCTGGGCCTCCATTCACTGCTGCACCTATTCCCCAAGTGACTTAAAGGATAACGTTTTTATGAATTATTCTTACTTTTCTGCTGGGAACAAGGATGATTTGCATATAGTCTATCCTGTTTTGCAAAGGCACTGCAGGCGGAAAAACAACGCAGCGGAAAGCTGCGCAGAGATATTGCCGGGGGGATAGCATTCATTCAAAGCTTTCCAGGCTGCACGTTTCAATTTATATTGCCCAAACAACGTTTACAGTTTTACAAATGTCATCATGAAAAATGTGACAGTACGTTTAGGTCCGAAACTCTTTTGATTCAGAAAATGTGGGCATTATTCTATTAGGCAAACGGAATTGTGCTCGTGTTTATTTAGCCACCGTAAAGAATGGCAATACATTTCGAAAAATCTGCTGTGCTATTCTGCAGGTGAGAGATATTCAGTTATAATAACTGTTCCAGGTACTCCATAATATGTTTTTTTAAAGTTTGAAGACCCCTATATCTACAGTACCACCACGTCAAAACGAAATACAAAAAGTATTAGTTCAGTAAAGGTTATAACCATTGTTAAATACGTGAAGATACGTGATTCATGTTACTGTCCCTATATTACCATTATGGAGAATTTAAATAATTGCATAGAACATATTGATTTAAAAAAAGAAAAAACCTACAAAGACATGGACAAACGTTATTGTTATGATGTATGTGTTGGTATGTTATCCAATACCTTCATGAGAAGATGCCGGGAGCTATTTTAAAAGGAACAAGGCACAATATGGAAAGTACCAAAACCTGTAATATGTCTCCATTGACTTTGTATTGACGGACATATTTGAATGTTCTGTGAATTCCAGAAGTTGTTGTTTAATATTCCCATGCTTGCTTAGTATCTGATCGCATCTCCATGATCATTTAACTCTATACCATATCGTGTTATAACACCACTGGAAGTTTGGATGTTTCAGGTTTCCCAATGGGACGAGATCTAGAATGAATTACCTATCTCTGAGGTGGGCGAGGCTGGTACCGAGCGAGGGTTTCTGAACGTTAAGAGTCAAGCCACATAGTTAATGCTATTGCACCCAGGACAAGCACCTGCGATGCTGATACTATGTTTCTTTTATGGGAAACAGGTCAGTGTGTTCCACGCATGCACGATTTCCTTTAATAGATACAGAACAGAAATAAAATGGCAGTAGTTCTTTTGCAGATTCTTGTGTTTTGTTGTGGGAGGCCAGGAGGCAAGCACAGAGTGAAAACAGGACAGATTCATTAGTTCTGAGCTGGGGAGGAGGGATATTTGTGTGTTTCGAGGGCATCTAGATAGGCTTGGAGGGACAGGGACGGGTTAAAAAGTGGGGGTGGGGCACCTACTAAAACAATATTAGGACTTGGGGAGAGGTACACGTGGCAGAATTGGAGCACAGGCTCATACCAGAAGTTCCAGCCCACGTTCCTAGCCTATTGATTGGTTCATGCTATCATCCCGGGCGCTGATGGATTTTAAGCACCAGTACATTGCTTGCTCCTGCCCCAAAGCCAAGGTTCCACTCCCTTTCGTAATTGTGACTATGCCGCCCAGTCCAGGAAATCATGATCACCTGACTGTATACAACGCTTAATTTCAGGATGGGTGAGGAAGAGCGACTCACCTTCTTATTCCACTGCTTTCTAATGCAGAGAATGTATTCATAGCACAGAAAGGGACTGATTCATGGAATTTATTGCGCAGAAAATAGGATACTTGTGTCCAATCTGCGGCCAATCTGTGCATGCAACTCTGTGTGTCGATTCATCAAATCGAATGCGTAGCACTTTTCCTGGACTTGCTTGAGCTTCGCACTGGCCTGGCACACCTGTGTGAGCCGTTGAGGGCCCTGCGCAACACTTCTAGTGGAGAGTGAGCGTGTCCTGCGCAGAGGGCTGAGAAGGGGGCTGAACACCAGAAATGAGGATTAACTTTCAAATAAGATGGTGTTCCAAGGTTCAGCCTGCAAGCAGTACCTCACACGCCCAACTATGGCGCGGCAAGAGACGTATTCATGGAATCAATCACGCAACATTTCAGCTGGGAAATGCCCATGCAAGTCCTGCATAGGATCCGGCACCCGTAGGCTGGTGTAAGTACAATTGTACGTAGTATTTTCAGAACGCAGGTGGGATTGCATGTCGGATTTTGGGTGTCTGTACTCAATCGGTGTTCCGATGTAACATAGGGGTGTGCGTAAACTGTGTAGCGGGGTACAGGAACATTTTACTTGGGTTCGCACACACTTTTCCCGAGATATTGACGGATTTTCATATGCATGTTATCGGAAAGGCAGATACAGTTACGGGGACCCCGCGCTGGCTCCCCGAGTCACATGCTTGCTTACGGGCAATGTACTGTTTGAAGGGTGCATGTATTTGCACCGAGGGGAGCGCCAAAAGTAGCTGATTTGGCAGTTTCATGCTTTGCGTGTGGGTGTGTCAGGGTGTTCCAGCCGTGACTTGTGAATACGGTACAATCCCATGAATATGGGTTACACACATTGTTCTGTCTGCATGCTGGCTTGCACAGTGTCCAACTCGGCGTGCGGCCTTTCTGCGATTTCTGTGCTAAATTCCATGAATCAGCACCAAAGAGTCTTGCCGTTCATGTAAACTTTGTTCTTGCTCCCTATAGCGCTCCTAGCTATTAGCATGGGGAGATGAGATTTTCTTTAAGAAGCATTACAAAACTTCACACCAGACACACAGTTAACATTTGATGTGGGTTATTTGTAAGCTACGCGGATTAACAGAAATGCAAATCTGCAGGTTCAGGAGACATCCTTCTCCAGGAAACTTCAATTGGTATCCTTCTCTAGAATCCATTACCATTCCCCCGTGGCATCTCTCTTGCAGCCTGGCACATCCAAACACACCTCACCTCCATTATATAAGTTTGATCTGTGTATTTGTTTTACAGTGGTGTACAGAGTTATTCAAACATGTTCATTCTTTCCCCCCTCCACTTGAGTCCAAATATGGTTTCTGTGCCTCCCTCAACTTAGGGGGTGAGAGGGGAAAAGGATATCCAGGGACACCCCAGGCTCTTTAAAAAGGATTAAGTGTACAACTTTTAATAGAATGGTGTAAAAGGTATACAATTCATTTTGGTGCATTTTTCACCTTTATTATCATATCGCTGTTACAGTAGTAGCATTGTGAGGTTGAGTATAAGGTTTAGAAACCACCAATCTCCCCTGTAACATTGCTGGGCAACAGTCCTTTCATCACAGTACTCAAATTGTTATTGGCCTCTAGTAGGCTGAACAGCTGAGACCGAACATTGCATTGAGCATTGAGTTGCCTTTGCAGCTATTAAAGACATTGGGACAGGCCAAATAAGAAGCGACAGTTGAAATATAGCATGCAAAAGGGGTGCACTACATACATTGTAGAAAAAAAAATCTGAGAGATTTAGAATTTGCCATTCTAATAAAGGGCATAGTAAATGTCTATGTGACAGTAAGTGGATTCAAATGTATTGTCATTTGTTTATAGTGTCAGGGCCAGAGAGAATAGTGGAACATTAAGCAACTCAATGGTATCACACGCCGCAGTTTACTGTCATTAGTTTTTAAGTAGCATATGAGGCTGTCCTGTGTGTCCAAATACGGAAAAGAGGCAGTAACAGATCAGAAGCAGCTTTACTGCAGTATATAGCACCCCCAAATTCTGACTTTGCAGTTTAAGTGAAGTATACACCTCCTGCATTTGGCTGGAGATGTATTTCTCCACCTTACCTTCACAAAATGGACGATATACCATGGACTCCATTAATTGGGATTTACACCACCAATCCTCTGCTCTTAAATAGCAGATGTACCACCAGACCATACTGAATGAATAGTAGATCCCTCTCTTAGATGATAGAATGTACCTATTTTGAGAAATCATGAGATAAGTATATTTTTCAAATAATTGTTTATAATGACTGTCTTGTCATCAAATACCTGCGAACTGTACAAAGATGTTTTAAAGTTATGTGTTGTTTACATATGTCCAAATAAAGAAATTGTTTATACTGTTGGAAAACCTGTGAACATGTATGTATTATAATAGGAAACCATGTTGTGGCTAAATATCTGAAAATGGATTATAGTCACAACCAATGTGAAACACGATTGAGTAGTGGATCACTTTACTTGTGTTAAATGATTTGATTGTATTGCTGTGTCAGATGCACTTGGGAGAAAAGGAGACAAGTGTGCTTAACTGTTTGTAATATGAAATTGAATGTTGTTTCGCCTATATGATGACTTACTTGGGGATGAAGTTATTTAGCAAACAGCATGGGCATATAGCAGTTGTATTCTGAACAGCATCTATAAAGCAACAATCTACACGGATCATTAGCAAATATGCAAATGGCAAAGGTGATTATTTTACCCAATCACCATTGCACTTCATGTGCTTTCAAAATATTGAGAGGTTTTGGCAGATGACAAATGATTTACAAGTACAAACGTGTGCACTGTTCACTATATTACAAATATGTGTACAATAGATGCGGTGTGCTGTTCTTTACACAGCATAGCTCATAGATAAGCACACATGCACAATACACAGGACGATCATGCTGCTGAAGAGGCACACTGAACACTGCACTAGGAGAAAGATATAAATATGTGTTTTAATGCATTATACAGCACACTTTCTGAGGAAAACTGGTCAGCAATCCAAGAATTCAATGCATGCAAGCCACCAACTCTGCACAGGAACATTAATGTTTTAATAAATGTAATGCTTCACTATTAAAAATGCCATGACACCATGAAAGCATGTCCAACAGGCTGCACAATGTAGACCAAAGAAGACATACCATGCCAAATTGAGACATACCTAGACTGGTTACACCAAAATGCCAGTCTAGCCAGGTAATTACACTTCGCAGGACTGCATTATCCGAAATGGCCAGTAAAAAAATCCAAGCCAAAGTAAATGCCAGTCTAGCCACTAATAACACATATGATGCCTGCTTAGCCTGGACATGGATGAACATTACGATTTAGTGCACAACCCCCAGCCCACTCCGCCTCCCCATATGTCCCTTCTCCCTCCAAACTCCTACCCCAAACCTCAAAATCATCTCATCGGCCCTAAATTACCCCCACGTCCCACTCCCTCATCCCAGTACATACATATGAGGCACCTTGCTTCTTAGGTAAGTAATGGGACGAGGAAGAGTGGGACTACGAGTAATAAACATTCTAGGTAACTAAGGTAGCCTGAAATCATTTCTTCAAGAAGTCAGAGTGACTTCGAAAACAATGTATTTCTTTTTTAAGTCTGAGGGAGGCCCCCCAGGGTATGTGGCGGTCACGCCCCTTGCACTGCAGTGGCTGTGGGGGACCCCGCTAAGCCAGTGTGATTTACTCTCTTAATGATATTGTGATGATCAACCAAAGTTGGAAGCTCTGATCACCCTTGATGAGGTCTTTGTCTATTTTGATAGCCTTAATGTCAGAAAAATTCCTTGACATTTGTAGATAAATTTCTCTGAAAATAAAGGTTTCTCCTGGCTTGGAGTCCCTACATTCCTAATCTTTTTATAAGGTTTTGATACTGGATGAAACACTGACCATTGCAATCTTAAAACCTGCAAATGGCAGTAAACGGTCATATTTCTCTGCTTTTCAATAATGCTTTAGTATTTTATGTTATAATTCATTTATACAACTCTCATCTGCCAGAAGTAGCTTCTTGGTGATGTCCACTCAATCCAATAAAGGCAGCATACGTGCACACCCAACCTGGGAAGAGGATGGATTCAAATCGAATGCAAAGGGAAAGATGAACAAGTTAGTTGATACCATTCCTGCATATAGGATCAGTAGTGACATGTCCTTATTGACCATTCTTGGTGTGGTTTGTTCACAGCGTTTGTTAAATGCTGATTCACACCCTAAAATATTATGACATTCTGCTACATTCAGAAGATTAGTTAGAAACAAGCTCCTGTTTTCGATCAACATGTAAAACAGCTGCTACCTATATGCTGTGATGTTGCCTTGATCAGGTGATGAAAATGTTTGTCTATTGGCAGTTGTACATACTATGATTTCAACAACAATGTCAAATATACAATTGTCACATTTTTGCATCCTATTAACCTGTAATACATTATGAAATGAAGCCATCCCGTCAGGCTTACATTTGCTGTAATCGCTAAGCCCTTGTACAATATAGTAGTTTCCTACATTTTAGAAATCAAAAGCTAGTTTGTCCACACATAGCTCTCAAGGTGGGTTGATGATGATTTTAATTGCTGTTGAAAACAAAGTGTGCTACTAAATGGCTATTTAAGGTCAATACAGCGCATCTTATGGCATGTGGATACATTGTCTATATTTATAAAACTGTACATTTGTAGGTTTGTGGCTGGGTTTGTGCCTTGATGAAGTGTTGTCCCTTGTCCAATTCCACACCGTTTCACCACTCTACACCACATTTTGCATAGTAACCTGTTAGGACACTCCGGACATTACTGGCTGTGTAACATTGGGACACCCCACCCCTTGGCCTGGATTTCAGCACCTTCACACATGAGAGAGTTGCCTGACATCAGCGAAACATCAAGGTGGACGTAGAAGGACCAGTTCTCGACCCTAGAATGCATGGTTTCTGAGACATTTGCACGGCACCACGCCAGGGCGAGGCAACAGGTGGGGAAAGAGCACTGAAGTTCCCAGTATGCAGCAGCGCGCCAACTCTTGCCTCCCCCCAACGTCTGTTCTGGGGTATGTCAGTGAGCCACACACGCCGGTTCTCAGTACAGTTCTTCAGAATGCAAAGCACAGCAAGCGATACGTGAATCGGAACAGTGACCTACAGGATTATCGATTTTCATCAATTGATGAGAGTGCTGTCATGTCTGTCCACAGAACTTGTTAGGAGAATGGGTACTTTTTGCTAGTATGTTCCAAAACCTTTCAGGCCATCATACTTCTATGCAGGTTATATATGTCAAGATGTTTGAGAAATACATGATTTTGAATGACAAAACATTTGCTAAAAACAAGATAACAAGACTAAATGATACCACTCTGAAAGCCATGTACTTAACATGAAATACCCACACCAAATGTGCACAATTCCTTACTATTTTTTCTTAGGAATGTGAAAGAGACTTAGAGAATTCTCAAACTGCTATATGTTTGTTATGATTCTCTTTAAATTCTGGCCAATTATCAAATGGTTTGATAGTGGTAGGTAGGGGAATATGTTTGTTTGTTTTTTGTTTACAAGTTCAGAACATGCATTGAAATATTTACTACACAATTCTATGTAACATTGATACAATAAATAGATAAAACAGTACATTATTTCAATTTAATTCCAACATTTTTCAACCAGCTTGATAACTGTGGTTATAATAATGCTTAGCCTGCTACAATAATTATGCCGGAAGGATGATCTCCTCTGAGTGTCCATCAGTCTTACACATTGAAATGTTGTTCTAATCAACCACTGCTTGCAACAGTTAATACGATGTCTCAACACAATTGTGGCACTGTCATCTATCCACAAAAAACTGATACTGTTTTGCTTCTGTGCCACCAGGTGCAACCCCCAAACTATGCTTCTAAGAAAACTACTTTCGGTACTCACCTGGCTTAACTACATAAATTAGTCGTTTACAAGTTGCTTATGCTATACCCTTGAGAATTGGCTTATGCCAATTAGATTTCATATTCATATGTGGGCAAAGGAAGAGAAAATGAATCACTTTCCATGCACAAAGCCACAAGAACTCAAGATAGAGGAGTTATCCCAATTTGTCCACCTACCCGCCAAAGACATGGATGGTAGGATCTGGCATACTAACTTGAGTAAAATAATTTTACATTGTAAGGTATAATTGAGACCGATAGAAGACTCAAACGCCAATGCCATTTACATTTTACAATATGTGAATGATAGTGTAGTTAAGAGAAAGGTATCAAATTCAAGTCCTACTTTCAGATCCTAGTAGGCCTTCATCACGCTTGTTTTGTCTGATTCCACAATGCCTGTGGGTTTATTCCCGAAACTATTTAGGCCTAATCAGGTGAGATAAAGAAAGACATTTCTATACCAATTGACCTTCATTTTTGGGTTAATGCCACATATCGCCTTGAACTGATCTTGACAGTGAACAGGATCTGACTTCCCTGAACCCAGTACATGAATGGTCTAAGCTTTATTTGTTTATTAGTTCCTTTACTATCCAGTTCATTGTGTAGTTGCAGTATAGGGTGGAAAGTGATCATGGTTAAAGAGGCTTCAACAATGGGTGTTTCGGATATTGAAAGAGGTGCTATTTTAAACAAACCCCATATTTCTGCACCATATATTTAACCCGACAATGTCATGAACATATAGGTTATTTTGGCAGAGAGCATCCCACATTTTCTTAGATTGATGCAAAATCTTGTAAGGTTATTGAAGGAGGACCAGTTGATTTTTAGCTCAATCCATATGCTGCATAGAATTGACATTTCCCGCAGTACATACGCCAAGTTAATTGTACAATGTAATCTATTAGGAACATATTCTTCAGTGGTGGACAGGAACCAATTTTCATGATTTTTCTTTTTTTGGGTATCAACCAAGATGCCAGAAACTTCATCATCTGATGGTGGCCATCAAATAAATTGTTAATACACTCCAGAGTCTCCAGTAAAACACTCTCAGAACAGCCTAGGCATCTCCAGAAGACAACACATATCTGAGTTTTGATGTGACAACAACTGGTTTGCCATTCAGGACAGAATACTCAAAACAGCCACCCTTACTTACAAATGCCTCAACAACTCATCCCCCAATACCTCAATGAAAAATTCACCAACACTAACTCTTCACGACCCACTGGGACCACCAATTCTGGCTGCCTAAGAGTCCCCAGGTTCAAATTGAAAAAAAAACAGGTGGCAGTAGCTTTCCCATCATGGTGGCATCTTAGGAATTCCCCACCCACCACCTTAAGAGCTGACCATTCCTTCTATAACTTCAGAAAAAAACACCACACTTTGGCTCACCTCTAAAGACCTCCCAACTTGTTAAATGTCCTCTACTAGGACCTCGCTAACAACGTCAGTGCCATTCCCATATCTGTGTATATTAGCTTGCACTATCAATGTATGCTTCAGTATGCCTAAGTATTATATTTTACTGTACCATAACATGTAATCCTCTTGCACTGTAACTAAGAAAATGCATATTCTTGTAACACCCCCATATACCTAAGGGTGAGGAGTACTTCATAAATAAACAAACAAACAAACAAACACACACACAAACATGACAAATGAACAAAACAAAGAACATCACACACAAGGCTGTACATAGCTTTTACATAGAAAGAAAAACAAGAGAAAAGAGATTCACACCCTTTTAATTCCATTGGCTGCATGAAGAAAATATGCAAGGAATTCAGTCTTTCACAGCCCCTTTATGTAAAGGCCCATAAAGGAACAGATACTAACTTAAACACAGAAAAGCTGTTCTCATCAAATTACAGTTCAAGCAGAGCCATGTTATTCACCCAATGATTTGCAAAGCATACTGTGTTTAACAAGTCTAATAAGTGGAACCCAGGGTTTAAGATGCATTTCAACATGTTAGATTCAAAGGCGCACTGTTTGAGAAGGAAAGCATATGCTTTTTCACACCTTCCCTGCACAGTCTAAGCGTTTTTACACGTGCAGTGATTTTAAGTTTCCAACCTTTCAACCAGCCTCACTTTTACTCAATGTGTATTAGAAATGCACTGATAAGCACAGACAAATAATTGGTGTCAGTGATTGTAATGCCCAACCAGACAAAGGAAAACATCCTGCACCAGTGTGTTGGTTCTAAAATATTGCGAGAGGTCCATGCATGTTTTTGAAGACTCCATGCTGTGCTAGGGTCACACACTAGGTTACCCAAGTTAATTAGGCCTATTTGTATGCATATATTGCAGGAACCAATACAGAAATTGTGCAGACACTTCTAAGGTTCCATGTGCAACTGCTTTCCAGTTGTGCATTTTGTTTGACAGTACCTTCCTAACTCTCATACACGGTGATAAATACAAAGATGCACTAAAACGGTTAAAATGGTGACATTTATACTGTTGGCTGGGCATGTTGGATAATGGGTACCAATCATCTGTGCTCAGACATCCAAAATCACCATACATGATGCCTGTTTCCTTACTAATTTGGGGGTTCTAAAACATTGTTTCCGACAGTCGTATGTTAGAGGTAGTAATGGCAGGCCATCATTTGGTATTTTGGGCACGGTTACTTTCAGGGGCCCATGCTCAAAGTAAGCCATAGTGTTCCATAAATCTACTGGTCATGTTCATACTAGCATTATTCTGGTTGAAAACCATCAAATACTTGAGCTCCCATGTCCTTCTTTGTTTGGTATTCCAGAGGCCACCTTTCAGTGCCATCACAGACAGGTCCAGCAGTTTGTGGCCATTGTGTTTAAAATATTGACCAACTGGTGTTTCTTGGATAAAGATGGTGTGTCTTTCCTAGCAATTCTCAACGACATGCTTTCCATGTGGGCATTTCTTGCACTGGATGTGGTAAACCACATTGGATGTTTTGCAATTGTATGCCCCGAGTATCTGTAATGTTTGGTTATGTGAAGCTGTTATAACTAATTCCTGTCAGATGTGTTGGGAGGTTTGGCATCTCATAGCATTGCATTAATCTATTCCCTTTCTTATTTGTGCTTAATTAGGTAGAAATATGCTTCTGAGGGCCCGTGTTTGAGAGAGTGAGAAGACATTTTAATGACATGCTGGGAAACTTGGTCCAAAGCCCCAATGATAATCTAAGAAATTTGAAGAGAGTAAAGGCACGCTTGATTAACACACTCATTTTGTCCTGATACCCTTAAACATTATGCCATTGTTCGAACAAGTTGTACAATGACCTTAGAAGAAAGGCTGAGACAGTGAAGAGATATCTGAATGTTTAGTATTGATGTCTGAAATAATCAGTCAACTCTCCTAGTGAATGTGTAATAAGGAGAGAACAAGTGAAGAGATATTTGAATTATAAGACATTAACTGAGGACATTTAAATAAAGACTGAAAAAGTAACCACTCTTTTGAATTGTGCAATAGGTATAGTATCCTATAGACCCCGTGTGCATCTAGGAAAACTGACCTGAGTGATTCATTGAGTACATGTAGCCCAAGCCACATAATGATTTGTAAAGGAATGAGGGACAGTAGCAAGAAGCCTGGCAGAGTCCACAGATCTGTCTGGATCCCTGTCAACATGCAGAAAGCGAACAACCGGTGAGTAGTCAGTGGAAGGCTGATAAAATGTGACAGAGTTCTTGGATCACGTTGATCTGAGCTGCACCCCAGATGTGTTTGCTACAGGCCATGGTGAGGGACTGTGGGTTTATGAGAATAACCATCTTTTAAGGGCTTTTTTGGAAGATCCAGTATGATTCTTCCGCTCTGAGGGTAGGTGGGAGTGAGTTCCAGTATTTGGCAACCAATACTGGAAATCAGGATCCTCCTACTTTGGTGCGTTTGAACTTCAGTTGGCTTAGCTTATGGACATTTTGGCCTCTGGTGGGCCTAGTGGATTGCACTTTGTTGTGGTTGTGTACTAGATACTGAGGGGCTGTATTAGAAATAGACTTGTGGGTAATAGAGAGGGTCTTGAACAGATTCTGGTCCTTAATGGCTAGCTAGTGGGCAATTCTCTGTGCGGCTGAGATGTGTTCAGAGCGTGGGATGTTTAGGGCCGAATGTAGAGCGTTGTTCTGGATAGTTTGGAGTCTTTTTAGGTTGTGGGTGGATGTGCCTGCGAAGAGGACATTGCAGTAGTCGAGCCTTGAGCCGATCACATCCCGGGAGATAGTTAAGCAGTTGTCCCTGGAGAGGAAAGGCCTAGTTGCATTGAGCAATTTGGTTGAATAGGCTGCGGCAGAAGATATTGCGCTTACTTGTCGGGTCATGGAGAGAGTAGCGTCAAGGTAGATGCATAATTTAGACAATTACATATCAAAGGTACATCTCATTGGGAAACTAAGCTCCTATTGAGATGTAATGATGCATTTGCGGCCAGTAGATTACTAAACAAGTTTTTATCTCCCGAGAGCAGTGTGCGTTCCTCATTGCCTTTTCTAAAGAGATGTATGTTGTTATGGTGTAAACGTTGCTAAATATCAGCTGCAATTATTGCCTGTCATTTCTGGTAAATGTAGGCAGTTTGAAAGAAGCATTGTCTAAAAACTGCCAATATGGTGACTATATTTTCCTTGGTTGACAAAGTTACAATCAGCGTACACAAATCTTATATTATAACATTACAGTCATCTTTTGCATGGAGTTAAGCGACAGCCACGTTCATTTTATTTAAAAGGATGTCTACTGTCACAAGGGAATGATTGTGGATGTGAATCCTTATTCAAATCTCGGTTAGTGATGGCTGTTGCAGATTCAAATCTGTCACAGTTCAGTCTGCAAACACATTTTAATGAACTATCTCCAAGAGTACATTACAATAGTCGAAGAGGCTAGTCACTAAGTGGCATACTGCATATTCACACGTGTCCAGGTTCACAAAGGCATACATCACGAAGAGCCATCAGACATTAAAATAGCAACCCTTATGAATTGCCTCGACCTTCATCAATAATAATGACTAAGGGACCGATTCATGGCATTTTTTTAACGATTAAAAGTGACTTTGCACCGCTGAAAAGTGACTTTGCACTGCCAACACAAACCCTGATTTATGAAACTGTGCAAAGTGTATTTTTGCAGTGCAAAGTCACTACAAAGTAATTTCTGCAGTACAAAATTACTTTGCACTGACTTTGCCTACACAAATACACTTTGCACAGGTCCATGAATCAGGGTTTGTATCGGCAGTGCAAAGTCACTTTGTACCATGCAAATAATTCCATGAATCGATCGGGCCCTTACAAGCTTTTAATCGTAGATACATACTTGGAAAGGTTCTCAAAAATCAGGAGTAGAAAGAGTGAAATGAAATAATACACGTTAAATGTTAGCAAGTTTCGAAAATGAAGCCAGCTATAACCATTCCAGGCTGGGTAGCCATCCAGGCATCTTGAATGTCTGGACAGGCAGATTTTAGTTAATAGGTTACTGTTAGAGGGCTGTAAAAGGAAGGGCTATGCTTTAACTTCAAAATGAAAATTCCCAACATGGTGAACACGGTTTTAATATTACTTTCATTCTTAACAGTAAACAACACAAGTAGTTTAACACAGTTTCAGATAGTTTCTGCTCACTTCAACCTCTGACAATACATTCTTTTGTTAAGGTATTGCTCAATTACCAGAACTGATTCTCATAAACCAATTCCAATGCAGTTGTGATTTTTTTGCCAAGACTTGCATTTCAGATAATATACTCACTGGACGGATTGATATTGTGTTCCTCCAACTGTAACATAACACAGAATCTAGATTTTCATATGTTTACTTAAACTAACTACAGATATTATGCTTAGATGGTAAACTACATTCGTTTTCTCTGCCACATGCAGTGAAAAATACGCATAGACTGTGCTGGTAATTTATTTCACGCAGAAATAAAGAGAGAATATTTCACTTTAAACCCCATTGGCTGCAGGATGCATAAGCATAGGATGCAGACATCGGACAGCCGCCTCATCCATATGGCAATTAATCCGGGTAAGTTAAGAGGGAGACCCTGTGGGACAAGTTAAG